>NC_081562.1:78765168-78850441 GCF_022355385.1 Mustela nigripes
TGGGCGCCTGGGTGGCTCAGTGGGTTAAGCCGCTGCCTTCGGCTTGGTTCATGATCTCAGGGTCCTGGAATCGAGCCCCGCATCGGGCTCTCTGCTCAGCGGGGAGCCTGCTTCCTCCTCTTTCTCTCTCTGCCTGCCTCTCTGCCTACTTGTGATCTTTCTCTGTCAAATAAATAAATAAAATCTTTAAAAAAAAAAAAAAGGCAGCGTCCTTGAAGGGGATGGGAAAATGACCAGGGACATGTAGTTTCTGTGTGAGGCTGAGAACATATCCTGGAGCACTTTTCTGGCCCACAGATCCCTGACTGGGAAAGCCGAATTTTCTGCTTGAAGAAAGTGTCTGCTTACATGGATCGGGCTGGAGTAGTTAGTAGGACTTTGTCATAATAATAAATTAACTTTTTAAAATTATTAATATATAATGTATTATTTGCTTCAGAATCTGATTATGTGAGAAAGTAGAAGAAGAGAATCTCTCACATTGGGTTCATCCTTACTCAATCAAAGCCCAGATTTTAAGTCCAAGATTCCTTGCATGAGATAACTATCAATGTAGGCACATAAGGAAAAAAAAAATCATGGCCATCACAGGTTGAGATGCATATGAGTTAAAATAAAAAAATCAGTGGTATTGGTTGGGCATCAGTGGTTTTAGAGGTAGGTAGGTGGTCAGATGGCAAGAACTGAGGTTTATATTTAAAAAAGAATGGTCAATAATGAATTGATTTTCTTTGTGTTTCACCTGACCTGAAAAATTGTTTTTCTGGAAACATATACAAAGCCAAAAAGCTATTTGCAAGGGAAATGAATTTTCCAGAAAAATTCATCTAGAAATGTCTAGATAATTTTCAAATAAAAACAAAGTCTACCAAATTAAAAGATGATTAAGACATGTTTTCTTATGTGCTTTTTGTTTATTTTTACAATTTAGGGGTAAATGTGCCAGTCCAAGAAGTAGGTTTGTTGCAGTGTGAAGCGTGGTGCTGAGTATGGTAGAGAATACAAAGAGGAACACCCACTGAGTTGAGTTGAGTTGAGTTGAGTTGCATTGATGGCATTATGGTGTACTGTGTCCTTTAGTACTTATTATTCACTTGGATCTTTTTTTTTAAAGATTTTATTTATTTATTTTTTTGACAGAGAAAGACACAGAGAGAGAGGGAACATAAGCAGGGGGAGTGGGAGAGGGAGAAGCAGGCTTCCCACCGAGCAGGGAGCCCAATGCAGGACTCGATCCCAGGACCCCAAGACCATGAGCTGAGCCATCCAGGCTCCCCTCATTTTGATCTTTCAATCACCTTGGAAGGCACAGCTCTCAGATATCATTATCATCTTTTTTTGGACACAGATACTAAAATTGTCTTGGCTAAGGTCAAATAGCCAGTTTGACAAGGCACTATCTCAAATGCATTAATAAAGCTGTACAGGGGACCCTGACAAAAGAAAGACCTGTTCCAGCTGGGAGAAATAAAGATGCTTACTGTGGGCCTTGAAAATGGCTTAAATTTCAGAGACGTGGCATTTCAGGTGGTGGAAATGGTGTGAAATAAAAGCATGGATTTGTGAAAATCAGGGTGTTGGATGACAGCTCTAGGTTTATAAGAGAATGGGGAGCCACTGAGTATTTTTGAGGTAGCTTCCTGTTTATACAATGAGACTAAGTCTGCCATTGTTCAACTCTCAGTTCTAGCACTTGCAAAGCATTTGATCTTGGGCTGTATCTAAACCTCAGGTTCCTCAACTGTAAAATGGGTATCAAAGAACGTTATTGTGATGTTTTAAGTGAGTAAAGTGCATATGGCTGAATCAGAGCCCCTGAAGATAATTATTAGTCCTCGATACGACCTGATTGGGGTCCACTTTAGGACTAATAAGAACAGGCAACCGTCAGGAGTGGGGAACAGTGGGAGGAGGCAGGCAAGCTGAAGTTCAAACAGCAAGTTGGGGCCTACACCAGAAGTCCAAGGGAGGTGCAGCGAGGACTTAACTTGGAGCATCAGCACCGGGAATGTCAAGTGTCACACATTTTAATACCTTCCGTAGGTGAGAAATAACATGTGAAGTGTGTGTTTTTAAACCGTCCTCAAAATTATAGCTTCTTTCTGTTGACTGGCTAGGTTTAAAAAGTTTGATGGCCAAATTTATAATGGTTAATGGTTTGTTCCAGTCCCCAGATCCTATAAATACACCAGATAATTCCAGCCTTCACACCTGTTCAAACAACAACAGAGATAAAACGAACTAGCGGAAAGACCAGCCCTTTCCTCTCCTTAATGAGGTTCCATTGATTTTTGCAAACAAATGAAAGACAATAAATTGCCCCAAATGCCCTTTTTTCCACAGCCCAGTTATAGGACTGATTCGGGTGTTCCCAGCCTACTCAAGGCGATCAGGCCTCACAGCTGGACCATAAAATGCTTTTGCAGCTCTGAGGATATTCCCCTACATCCTTTTGTTCCCAACAGAGCTTTGGGCATTTGCGAGTTTATCCTGTTGGCCCTAAGGCTAATATTTCTTTTGTTTGTTTCATAGGCCCATAACCAGAAATCTCTAACAAGTCCCAGAGAAGCTCCCAAGGAGGTCAGAGATTGCCCAAAAGGCATGTGATTTCTGTCCCAGGAACTCAGTGCAGACCTGAGATCTGCGCTGCAATAAAATCTTTAGCAACTTGTCATCTCCTTTAAGAGTAGTGACTTTACTTCCTTCCAGTGGCTTATGTTTCCTAAGCTCCCTTCTACCCTGAAGACTGAGGTCTAGTGCTGAGCTGTTCAGTGTGGAGCCATGAGCAATGGGGCTGGCAAGCCCCTGAAATGTGGCAAGAATTGAAATGTGCTGTGAGTGTAAAATACACACTAGGTTTCAGAGGCTTAGTATGAAAAAAAAGAGAAAAACCCTCAATATTTTTATAATGATTACATTTTGAAATGATATTATAAAATTATTTTCATTAGTCTTTTTTACTTTTACTAATGTGGCTGCTGGAAAACAAAATTACATATGTGGCTCACTTGGTATTTCTATTGAAAAGTGCTGTTCTGAGAGTAGGATGCCATTAGTGCCCCCAGATTCTCCTGATGAATTCAAAGCATTTGGTAATTCCTCATTATCCTGTTGAAAACCCTTTGGTTGGACATATAACCTCACCATTCATAGGAGCTGATTTTTAAAAAAATCTCTATATACATTTGCCCTGCAATTTGTCGGGTGAATTTGACTCCAGTGCAAGATGACTTCCGTTTTGTCTTAATAAAAGGAGGCAAATTAGGTAGATGATGAATAAGTAAAGGCCGGGGGAGAAAAAGGAAGGAAAGATGTACTTTATTGGAAAATTTCTACTCAAAACACAGGATGTGTTATTTTTGCCATTTTTACAGAGGAAGAAACAGTGGCTCAGAGAGATTAAGTAACTTTTCCATAGTAATACACTTCGTCATCCATCAGAGGTTTCAAAAGGTCTAATGAACTCCAAGGCACAAACTCTTTCTCTACATCATAATGCCTCTCTTCTACCAACAGCTTTTGAGAAAATTTAACAGAAATAATTGATTTTGGAGATACTTCTTCTATTAATCACAAATGTCCTTGTTTATGACTTATGCTTGTGCTGGTGTTATCAGCCAAATTATTTTAATACTGATTAGAGTGTGTAGAACAAGCCTTATTCATGGAAACTTCTATTCGTGAGAGGTAAGTATTCTGTGGGCCCTCTTCTTTCTTTTCTGGCTGTGTAACCTTAAATAGCCATGTTTGCAACATGGAGTTAATGACACAGATCTCATGGGGCCCTTGAGGGGTGAGAAGATGCCATGTGGGAGAAAGTAGAACATACCCTTGCCAGAGTCAGCCTCTTCAAACCTCCCTCCCACCCCTGGAACGGACATAACTATGTCACTTTGCCTTACTACATTTATGTCCTATTGTCAGACATTTGGGGCCACTTTTCCTCTCTGTAAATGAGACACAAAACGAAAAAGCTAGAAATTATGAGGACCTTATGGGTTGCCTACTTTATCGCTCTCTTAACACGGGACTGTTTTTCAGGAACCACAGACAAGTCTCATAAAGTCTCCTTTCAATAATCTAGTCCAGCTTCTTTGATCTTTTTACTCAAGGACATTTTTTCCCCTCTGCTAACCTAAATTTTTCCTCATTAGTTATTTTGGATGAAAATGAGAAAGATATTGGAAGATTACTATCACCTCATAACTTTTTCTTCTCTAGGCTACGTTATCCCGTGACCATTAACAGTCTCCTTTTCTCCACATTCACTGCTGTCTCCTGAAACCCATTTGCATGAATTTTCATTCAACTGGTTCTTATTTACTAAGTCGGAATTCTGATTATAGAGGGATGCATTCCTGCCATTATTTTAGAAAGATTTCCTCTAAAGTCAGTCAGTATGTGTTTCGTTTTTTTCCTTGCTTTAAACTAGACTCTACGAGAATGATTTAAGGAATTTGAGGATCAGAATCAATACTGTGTTGCTTGCTGCTGTTGACTCAGTTTCTCAATGTAACAGTTGAGACTAAAAGTAAGAAAAATGATAGTGGAGCAGGAGGAGGGTCAATAGAAAAGGTACATTTGTTCGTCAGGACTTGACATGGAGTCATTGTGGCATATAGGTAGCAGTGGTACCAGACTGTAACCATCAGTGTTGCACTGGGTCCCTTAGGCTATGAGAAGCCTGCCCCTACAAATTTACTCTCACGACAGGGGGTGAAGGCATTGCCAAGGTGAATGTGTTAATACCAAAAAGAACAACATGTAGTGAAAGTAAGAGTGATTGCTCTCAATATTTAGTTACTATCTACTATCAAGAT
This sequence comes from Mustela nigripes, assembly GCF_022355385.1. Classification (NCBI taxonomy): domain Eukaryota; kingdom Metazoa; phylum Chordata; class Mammalia; order Carnivora; family Mustelidae; genus Mustela; species Mustela nigripes. The sequence continues at coordinate 78,769,989 of NC_081562.1, forward strand.
ACTTTTCCTGTTCTTTAATCTCCATATGTTTAGAGATTTTAGTTTACAGGGACACAGCAATAGTTTCATGGAACTGGAAGTTGACATTGCCACCTGGCCACTTTGGCACCTCATACCACTGAAACGGCGTGTAGAAGTGGATACATTTTGGCTAGGAGGTTGAAGCTGATTATCAGGGAAAATTGACTCGGTCTGATACAAGGGTGCCAACGATGAACAGGATTGCAACTTGGAAGATTCTCAGGATGTGTTAACTCAGTTGTCCTGTATTCTGTAGCAAAATAATATGGGTATAACTCATAAAGAGACAAACCCTTGAGCAATAAAGATGTGGGTTCATCAGACAAAGACCCAAGACAATCTAAGTATTTGATAAGGTTCAAGAGAATTTAAAATAGCAATGGAAGAAGGATGTTATAAATACCAACTGTGAGTGGTTTCACAAACAAGGGTCAAAGAAATCATAATGTAGTTTTTCCTTGCTTTGATATGAATATATTTGTTCTTATTAACCAATTTTTTCCTCTGCTCAATTCTCATATAATCTCCTTAGATTATATTATATTATAATATATTATAATATTATTATATTAGCAATGACTAATCCCATATCTCAGTGTTAAACTACATATGTCAAAGGCAGAGCATGAATTGCTAGCCCAGAAGTAACTATCAAACAGAGACACATAAAATAATACAGTGCTTTGTTTTTCATCTTTTGTGGAAAGCATGTTAGCTGACCTCAACACCAGCTCTTCTAAGGCTGGTAACCATATTTCTAAGAATTCACTTCCATGTATGGTTCAGCATAAAAGTTTGCCAATGAGAAGAACTGCTGGGAGATTTGGAAGTTGGAAAGAGAGCAGAAGCCACCATTCTTGGGAGGATGTGGTAGGAGAATGTTGACAGATGTTGACAGTTGTGGAAGCCCTGTGGACCTCTCCAGGTGTCTCACTTCATAGCTGTGACTGTCAGACAAAAGTCTCCATGATCCCTTCTCCACAGTCACAGCAGCCAGGTGTGGTTGCTTCTGGACCTTTTCAGTAACTCTGACTTGGCCTCCTTCTCCAGGGCTATGGGCCAAAGTCATGAGTAATGACTTCTCCAATGTTCTAGCTGCTGCTTTTTCTGGTGTTTGCTGCTTAGTTCTTCCCACTTCCCCAAACCTCTAATTCCTATATCATTAATACCACTTTATTTTTAAAACATGTAACCGCTCTGTTTCCCTAACTGAACCCAGACAAAGATAGTATATGATCAAGTGATCATTGCCTTGTATAACTCATTATTTCCTTATTTTGAGTCCTTCAAATTTAGATGTCATATTCTTGGGACCTAATGTTTTTATTATAATCATTATGCATATAACATGCTGAGGTCATATTTGTAAATAAGTGGACAAATCTAATTTTTGGTTGTTAGACATTGACCTGGGAATACTGTGAAACTGATTGGTTAAAGTGATATGAACATTTAACTCTTTATGACTCTGAATGAGTTACGGAAATTGACAGTGGAACACATACTAATATTTTATACTCATAGTTTGCTGCCAGGTAAGATATTCAGTAGGCAGTAGTCCAGTTGATGGTGGCACCAAAGCACTGAGATGAATACTAAAGAAATAAAGCATCATTTGGTGTTTGAGTACATAGAGATAAATATTTTGATGCTTTCAGTATTTTCGAGTTTTGACACTTTGTAGATAAAATGCAAAAATGATTCATTAAGCTTTTAACTTTTTATTCAGATGCTTGTCAGAGTGTTCTTAGGACAGAATAGGAACAACCTAACAGCCATTTGTTTTAATTTCCACATTAATGCAGAAGAAACATAATTAAACAGGCTAAGTGCTGGGCCACTGAATTAAGCACTGGTTCTGTAATTCAGACAATTTCATCAAATGCTCTTGCTGTTTCTGGACTTACATCAAATCACTTTGGTTTAATGCCAGTTTCATGGATTTCATGGCACGAGAATGATTAGTTAAAATGTAATTAAACATGATATTTTTTCCCATTGCAGTTTCATAAGCTAAAGCATATTTAGGTGTGAGTCGGCAGTAAACTATAAATAAATATGTTCTCGAACACAATCCCCCCTCCCCCCCCCGCCGAAAATACTGGCTTTGCTAAATCTGTCTATCCTCCCAGCTGGGGTAATTTCAGCTCCAAATGACTACACATCTAATTGAACCTGGCTGAAACAATGAAGATAATTTAGTATTTCACAAAGCATAGATTCTGAAGTTCCCAAGAACCAAATTAAGCTAAGTTTTAGACTTGTTTAAAATGTGTATGGTCAAGGGGTGGTTGGGTGGCTCATTTGGGTAAACATCTGACTCTTGATTTTGGCTCAGGTTGTTGTCTCAGGGTCATGGGATTGAGCCCCACATTGGGCTCCATGCCCAGTAGAGAGTCTGCTTAAATCCTCTCTTCCTCCCCCACTGCCCTTCCTGCTTATGCTCTCTCTCTCTCAAATAAATGAATCAATCTTTTTAAAAAAATGCATGGACAAGGCCTCACTGACAGACACTTCAAGCTACATTGGAGGAATAATCTGACAATGAATTAATCTGTCTGAGGGATCTGAACTTTTTAAAAACAAACTTTTATAATATTCTGTAAATTACTGTTATTTCTGCATGTTTGCTCACATGTATGTTCAATTAAGAATAGATTTGCACAAAAAACATCTCTGTTTCGGTTGTTCTGAATATTGGGTGAAAGATTTGTCATATGCCAAAGTTGCAATCATGAATCTCAGGACTGGAGTGAATCTTAACATTCATCTACTGAGTGAAATAAATAAAATATATATATATATATATATATATATATATATATATATATATATATATAAAATCAAAGCGTCAAAATGATATCTGACATAAATTATATCAGGCATTATTTCACTTTTGTTGTTGGCAATAGAGTGCCTAAACGTCTTTCTTCAGGGTCTTATTGTGATTACCAGTCATCATACTACAAAAAGGCAAGTGTTTCAGTTAATAGTGTGTAGGTAGTAGAATGTTTTGTTAAAGCAGCCCTCCAGGGGCGCCTGGGTGGCTCAGTGGGTTAAAGCCTCTGCCTTTGGCTCCGGTTGTAATCTCAGGGTCCTGGGATTGAGCCCCGCATCCGGCTCTCTGCTCAGTGGAGAACCTGCTTCCTCCCTCTCTCTTCGGCCTGCCTCTCCTGCCTACTTGTGATCTCTGTCGAATAAATAAATGAAATCTAAAAAAAAAAAAAAAAGCAGTCCTCCAGCTGGTCTTCAGGGTTAACTCACTTTGGGCTTATCACTCCCTGCTTGCTGACCTAACCCCCATGGTTTGTAGCAAAGCTATCCTACTTCCCTTGAGACCCTGCAGACCACTAGCCGTAAGGAGCAAAGGTCTAGACTTTTTGGAAGATAAGGCCTGCCTGCATTCAAAAACAGCCTCTTCTGACCCTGATATCCTCGATAAGAGACACCTGGGAGTCTTGATTACTGGCAGAGCAGAGGAATCTGGAAGCCTTGCAAGGCAAATGATTGACTGTGGAGCAAGCTTCTCCCGCACATTGCCCCCTCACAATTTCCCATCCCTTCTCCTTTAAATACCTCCTGCTCCACTGGGACTCCGAAAAATGGTTTTTGAGATGTGAATCTGCCATCTTCCCAGGTTGCTGGCTTCCTGGATAAAGCAGCCTTTCTTTTGCCACCAACGCTCGTCTCTGGAGTGTTGGCTTTCGAGAAGCAAGCAGCTGAACCTGAGTTCGGAACCAGTCCTCTGACGGGTAATAATGTAAACCATCTCCTTCCATAAATCCAAATTATCGTTATTTAAGTGTTCGAGGGAAACTGTAATCCTAGGCCTTTGTTGGCAGATGCTAAATTACCAGAGAAATTTGCTGACTTGCTAATCTGGTCCTAAAGATGCCCTAATGTGTATAGTGTTAAGAAAACCTCACTGAATAGCTAGTAAATATCAGAACAAGCTGAGAGGGTATTAAACTCTGTTTATGCCAAATCTTGGACCAAGAAAATTAGCCTTTTCAGTGGTGAGATGTACAGCATCCTAAGCAGTATCAGTGTCTGGTAAACTGTAGGAAAATGCTTTGAAAGACAAGTTATCTGACCTCAATAACCATAGCAATGCTACATTTCTGATTATAAAAGCAATACATGCTTATCTAACTTTTAGAAAATGTGAAGAGCATAAGTATGAAGAAAAAATAAGTCTCCCAACTTTACAAGCCATAGGTAATCACTATTTTTATTTTTTAAATATTTATGGATATAAATTTATAAATTTATAAATTTTATAAATTTATAAATTTAAATCAAAAGATACATAAATCTTTGTGTATTACATTCTGACATTTTCCATTAAATATTAAGAATATGATTTTTAACTCCCCCAGTGTTAACCATTTGGATGTATCATAATTAAGCTGAATTCCTATAGCTGGGGAATTAATTAGCTCACATTTTTGTTACTATAAGTAATTTGAAAATCTCTATTCATAATTTTTGACACTACAACAGGTTATTTTCCTAGATTAATCCTTCAGGCAAGATATTAAGTCAAATGATATAAACATTTTTAAGGTTCTGGATTTTTATATACTAATTGTTCTTACTCAGATTCTTAGAGATAAACTTCTTCATCTTCTAGTATAAGATTGTGTCTTTGGGGCACTTGGGTGGCTCAGGGGGTTAAGCCTCTGCCTTCAGCTTGGGTCATGGTCCCAGGGTCCTGGGATCCAGTCCCACGTCCGGCTCTCTGCTCAGTGGGGAGCCTGCTTCCCCCCTTCTCTCTCTCTGTCAAATAAATAAATCTTAAAAAAAAAAAAAAAAAGATTGTGTCGGTGGGTGGTGGCTGGCTCTCAGCCCCTTGATATTTCTTGATCATTGCTGCTGGCTCAGCCTTGAGTGTCTATGGGGGATGTTTCTGATGGATCTTCTAGATGGACCTTCTGGGGCTAGCTTGTAGTCCTTCTTAAATCCTTGAGGCTCTCCTGACCCTGAATATCTGTTTTTTCTTTTTCCTCTGTTTTGGAGTACTTGCTTCAGAAATCTGCTTCTCCTCCTATGTTTTGTTCAGGCTGTTGTCTTGACTAAATCTAATGGACCTTATGTCACTATATGCCCACTTGCCAAGCACTAGAAGTCTGGCTTTTGGATTCCAGACTACTGGCCAAGGGCCTATTACTGATAACTTCCCTGATACAGAGAGCATTAAGAGTGACAACCAACATGATAGGAATACATTTGAGAGTGGTAGGGGGCACTATTAATAATTACTCCATAATAAGAGGCATAAACTGGGACTGTCTCAGGCAACCCAGGACGACTGGTGGCTTGGTTACCTTATTGCCACGTCCGCCCAGCAGGTGGGGGCATTTTGTGCTACATTCGTGCTCCGTGACTGATGGACTGCTTGCATCTGTGGTTACGCTTCAGGTTCTTGCCATTAAATAGAACCTTAAAGTTTCTGCTGCATAAACCTCATTATAATGCTAGTTGAGAGAAATGCTATTTAATAATATTTATGAATGAATACTTGCAGGGCAAGCAATTTTTCCATTCCTATAAGAGATTCTAAAATTAGGCCATCTATCAAACCAGATGTTAGTGTTCTGCATTCTTGGAACCCAAGTTAATTGCCATCTGGTATCATTTTTTTTTAAAGGATATATTGGAGCGCATTTTAAGAAACAGGTGTTTGAAATTTGCTGCTTTATCAGTTGTTGACATGTTGTAAGGAAGGCATTTGTTTTTTCACTGCAGTGACTTGTGAGAACAATGAGACAAGTTCTTCTCTGGTCTTGATTGAAGGAGAAGCAGCTCTGTCTCTTCTGAGCCATTGGTTTGTATCTTATTTTATAGACCCTAACCATGTAATATATCCTGTTGCTCTCTTTGCTTTGGTCACTTTTCTAGCAACTGTACAGGGCTTTGTATATATGTCCTATACATGGCTTGTTTTTTTAAAATCCCTAGTCCTCTTAGCCAAAATCCCCACATCTAGTTTGCAACTTTGTAGTATAGTTTCAGTTTTGTTATTTTGTGGTGATTAGTTACTCCAGGTCTTTTGTGGAAGGAGGCAGTGCTTAAGAATATTAGTAAATATTGGGGGGCGCCTGGGTGGCTCAGTGGGTTAAGTGGCTGCCTTCAGCTCAGGTCATGATCTCGGGGTCCTGGGATCGAGTCCCTCATTAGGCTCTCTGCTCGGCAGGGAGCCTGCTTCCCTCTCTCTCTGCCTGCCTCTCCATCTACTTGTGATTTCTCTCTGTCAAATAAATAAATAAAATCTTTTAAAAAAAAGAATATTAGTAAATATTGGACTAGGGAAGTATTCCACAGAGAGACAGTAATAGAGATTCAGCAAAACTTTTTTTTTTTTTTTTTTTAATAAGTAGGTCTTATCCATGATATTGCTGGAAGTAGTTCTTTTTTATGTGAGGTCAGTAATACTGTCTCTTTCATGCTTTTATCTCTGTTTTTCTTTTCTACAGGTTCCTTTCCAAGAACATCTAAATGGTTTCAAGTCTCACCTTTCTTTCAAAACTAAAATCCTTCCTCTAGGGTTTTAAAACTAAAACTCCAGATTCCCCCTTATTCTCTGCCCTCTCTTTTTCTCCATGTTGAAAGAAGGACTGGCAATCGCTATCTCCCTTACTTCCCCTTCACTTCTTTAACCCCTGAGGCTGATCCTTCTTGAAAGTCCGCCTGATTTCCCCAGTGTTCAATCCAAGAGATGCTTCTCAGCCCTGGACTTTTTAGCTTTTAGTTCTTTGTCAGAATGCGTTGTTCCCATGGAGTCTCTGACACCGTATGTTGCTGGAATTTTTTTCTTAAACTCTCTTTCTGGCCACTGCTTCTCAGCTTCCTTTTCAGTCTCCTACCTCCATCTTTCCCTTAAACGTTAGTATTTCGCAGGGTTTGGTCTTACTCCCTCTTTTCATTCTACCCATACATCCTGTGCAGTCTCCATTGTCTCCTAAATTCTCTTTCTAGCCTGATAACCGTCCTGATGTCAGTTGCAGTAGACACATGTGGGGCATCTGGATATCTTGCAAGCACATCACACTCAACTCTCAATCTTGGTCCTTCTTCCCTGGACTTGTTCCTTCTTTTGTCTTCCTGGCTTTGAGAATGGCATGACCAGAGGCCTTCCTTTCAACTCTATAAACCTAGGAGTCTTCTTCAGCTTCTCTTTTTCTCCACCTCCATCCAGACAGTCATCAAGTCCTGGTGATACGTTGCCTAAATATCTCTGAAGTCCCCTCCATGGCAGGCTGACCCCACCACAGGGACTCTTTTTTCACTCCCCTTAATGTCTCCTGTGCTTGTACAATGCCCTAGACGTAATAAGGACTCAAAATATTTCTTGAACAAATAATGAATGTTAGAAAACTGAAAAACATTAAGAGATCACAGCAGTGGAATATGGATTTTAAAAAATCCTCATGTTTTAGCACACAATTTATTTTAACAGGCCAAATGAGTCCAATATTTTTTACACTGAATTATTTTAGAGAACATCTATATCAAAAACATGTACTTAGAAGTGTATCTTTAATAACTTCCAGGAGGCCGTTTCTTCACATTTTATATGGGAAAAAATGCTATAGCGTGAGTAATTTAGTCACATACGTCTTTGGCTGAGATTTAACATATAAACATTTAACATAACACCAAAACAAAGAAGTAGTATATAAATCGAAGGGCTCCACAGTGAAATTTCATGTATTATTTGCTTTTAGGGAAGTAAAAACCACATCTCTAAAGGTCTCTGAAAATAATAATCTGCATGTCTAATCAAGAAGGTCTTCAGTGGGGACGCCTGGGTGGCTCAGTTGGTTAAGCAGCTGCCTTCGGCTCAGGTCATGATCCCAGCGTCCTGGGATCGAGTCCCACATCGGGCTCCTTGCTCCGCAGGGAGCCTGCTTCTCCCTCTGACTCTGCCTTCCACTCTGTCTGCCTGTGCTCGCTCTCACTCTCTCTCTCTTACAAATAAATAAATAAAATCTTTAAAAAAAAAAAAAAAAAAAAAAAAAAAAAAAAAAAAAAGAAGGTCTTCAGTGTATTGTAATTTTTAAAAGTAAGTTCTTAGATAAAATTTTAATTGTTCAACATACATGTGTTCGTAATGGGGCAGCAAAAAGTGTGGATAATTGGGTGGGTCTTTTGAACATTGAATCCTGGTAGTTTCTTTATCTGGTAATTAGGAACTGGATGCTTTTCTTTCCAAGGGCACAAGTTTTACTGATTTTGCTAAAAGCTTCTGCAAAGCAGTATTGCCTTCCAATATTTAGTCTTTCTGGCCACCAAACACTATCAGCCTTTAAGGAATGAGAAGAGGAGAGGATTACGTATGAGGACTCTACAGGGACGAGTGGAATTGCTTCTTGAGGTTATGCCCACACTGCGGGTCTGTGTAGGGTTTCCCTGGCTGGCATGAGAGTCTTGCAGGTTGAGTATCTGGATGTTCTAGAGGCACATGATTATGTCGAGATGATCTATAGTGAGGAGAGGGTAGAGTGTGTCAGGAGGTGAATTAGAGGCTCATTAGCCTGGATTCTGTTTAGACATTCATGTTCAGAGATTGGTCACCTCGTGGAGATTACTCCTGTGGATATTCCTGGATACTGAACAAAAAAGAGTGATTTAGCTGAAGTCATCACAGTTAGTATCTTTAAGAAATCATGGATTGGGGGGCACCTGGGTGACTCAGTTTTAAGTGTCCACCTTTGGCTTAGGTGCTGATCCTGGGGTCCTGGCACTGAGTCCTGCATCAGGGTCTCTGCTCAGCAGGGAGCCTGTTTCTTCCTCTGCCTGCTTCTCTCCCTGCTTGTGTGCACTCTCTCTCTTTCTCCCCCAGTCAAATAAATACATAAATAATCTTAAAAAAAAAAAAAGATTTTATTTATTTATTTGACACTCAGAGATCACAAGCAGGCAGAGAGGCAGGCAGAGAGAGAGAGGAGGAAGCAGGCTCCCTGCCAAGCAGAAAGCCCAATGTGGGGCTCGATCCTAGGACCCTGGGACCACGACCCAAGCCAAAGGCAGAAGCTCTAAGCCACTGAGCCACCCAGGCACCCCCATAAATAAAATCTTTTAAAAAAATCATGGATTGACCTTGATCATTAGAATCTTGATGTTGAGTTGGTAGTATACTAATTGCACATGTTAGCTTTAAAGTGAGGGTTGTGTAGACACTCATTGGGCAGATTTCCAGTACATAACTGGACGTTTGCCCTTTATAGTTGCTGGAGATCCCTTTGACCTGGTGAAAGCCGATAGAAAGGATACAGAATTCAAGAAGGCAGAACTTAAAATGAAACACACATGAGCTCGGGAGTCTCTGTGGACCTGAAGCATGGAACACGGACCGGGAACGTGGTGGGTGGTGGTATTCGCCGTTGCACACCTTGGCCTGATCACTCAGTGGAATGTCTGATGTTAAATTGTCTATGTGCAGTAGACACAATGAAAAAGAGGTAATTATGTGGCAGTGGAAATTCTTATATAATTTCCCCAAATAGAAACATTTCTGATCACATACATGTATCTGAAGTGTTCTGTGAATTTGTTAATAGCTGTGAGGTTAGTACGTCTCTTTCATTTTGTCCATTTATCGACAACAAATTAAAAGGTCATTAATTTCTATGATCCTTCCATATTAAATAATCAGGGGCTTGCATAACAAAAGGCCTGTATTTATAATTAGATATGGGAGATTTGTTACAGGTGGCTCCAACCTCTTGGTAGCAGATGCTATTCTCTATTAAAATTACTTATATTACTTATTATATTGTTAACTAACAGTATTACTTATATTGTTAACTAACATTTATTGTCTCATATAATGATGACATAGATATTTAAAAAGGAAAGCAAGTCAGTTACCCATATGAAAATTACTCTGCTGAATTCAGATTTTAAAAATAAATCCCGAAACCATTTTCCTCAAGTCTTCAGGTAGAATAGGAATGGCTATGAACTTAGCGTATATATTTAAAATTTCATTATATAATAAAGATTTTCTCTCAGCAAAACTATATTGTGATCTGTTCCACCAATATTTTTGGCCTGAAATTTTTAAGTAAAAATATGATTTTTACAATAATGTGAGTAAATTTGATTCATTGCCCATTATAAAGTGTATGCAACTGAAAAAATGAACTACTGGGTTCTCATTAAAGAACAAGTTAGCTCTGTATATAAAAGGAAATGCTAGTTTTTTCATTTTTCGCTCTTCCTCCAGTCAGGGAGGTCAGGTCTCAGGATGAGATTATTTTTTCAAGATTTTGTCTATATTTTTGAGAGAGAACATGAGTGGGGTGAGAGGTAGAGGGAGAAGCAGGCTCTCTGCTGAGCAGGGAGCCCAACAGTGAGGCTTGATCCCAGGACCCCGGGATCATGACCAGAGCTGAAGGCATGGTCATGGTGGCTTACCCAAGTGAGGCACCCAGGTACTCCTGATGAGATTTAAAAAACTACTTCACATGCCCTTATTTGTCCTGTTTTCAATGTTGATTGCTCTTACACTCTCTTCTGTTTGGTGAGACTCTGCCAATCTTTCAAAGGCCAGTACAAATGTCATCTTCTCTGGAAGGACTCTTCATGGAAGGACTCAACTTGCCTTCCTGGGAGCTAGTTCCTTTTGCCCTGGGTCATAGTGCCCGCAGACAGATCCACTGTCTGCTGTGGTTTCTAATGAATGCGTGGCTAGCTCTTCACCATTTTGGTGGCCCACTGAGTGATATGATTCTCATCACAAAATATTTGACTTAAATAATGAAGCATAAAACAAGTCCATGGTCTTTAGATGTGTTTCAAATGAAAATACCATTATTTTCCTTCTAACTCAAGGAAATAATAAATTTTACATCAAAGAAATAAGTATTTATTGTTTTCATTTCCTAACTGATGGGATCCAGGCTTCGAAGCTTATATTTTATTTAGTTTCTCTTGCTATACTGGCTTTGGGAATAGATAAAAGACCAAATGGCTACCTATCAGCAAGTTATGAAAATATTGCCTATTTAATTTGCATAAAATGGGCTTTACTGTCTCCAGTTTTGCTCCAGAGTCAGCTCTTGTAACATGGCTCCCGATACACTGCTGCTCAAAGCAATTATTACAGTCAAGAGTAAAATATCTATTACCTGTATCATGATACAATTTGACTTTTGGGATCAGCTTTATAAAAGTTTTAGGAACAATGTTTATTGTGCAGTTCATTCTTATTTTACTTACATGCAAAAGATATAAAACATGAATAAAATTTTGAAGATATAGTAAGTATAATATAATAAACCCTAATGTGATTATTTTTATTTTTACCAGTGACTTTATTTACATGTGTGTATACATCTTATATACCTGTAATTGTATTGAAACTACCATTGTGCATTATACTTTTTAACTGGACACCATATCATAATATTTCCTCATGTTTCAGTGTACTCTGCATTATTGTGATTTTAAGAAAAGTACTTTTCTATTTTGTTGTGGCAAAATGTATACGTATGTGTATAAATGTAATATAAATGTAAACTAAGTTTATTGTTTATATACTTTGGTATAAATATATGCATTTGCCTATCTGTCGTCTAGCTAGTTAGCTAAACACCTATTTAAAACTAAAATAGGGCACTTGGGTGGCTCAGTTGGTTAAGTATCTGCCTTCGGCTCAGGTCATGATCCTGGTGTCTTGGGATTGAGCCCCATGTCGTTGGGCTCCCTGCTCAGTGGAGAGCCTGCTTCTCCTTTTCCCTTTGCTGCTGATACTGCTACCCTCACTATGTCAAATAAATAAAATCTTAAAAAATAAATAAAATCCAAAATGAATCTTTCAGATTACCAAATGAAATATAAAATTCTCTCTATTTTCTTGTATTGATTTTGGTTAATTTTCCTGGAGACCTACCTGTATCAAAAATGAAAATGTTTTTGTTAGAGAAATGGTCCGGTGACATGGGGAATAGGATAAGAATTTTCAGCTAAGGAAACCTTGTTTTTGTTTTTTTTTTTTCTACCAGATGAATGGAATATTCTATTTCATAAAACACATTTTTCAATGCTTGCTATGTTTCAGGAATGGGGATTTGGCTGAGATCACAAACATAGTATGGTAGACTTGAACTCATCACAATCCAGTGAAGGTAAGAAACTAAAAATAGATAAATGAACAAATATTTGTGAATTGTAACATCAAAGAAAGAAGGTGTTGTTGTGGTTGTTGTTTTGTTTTGTTTTTAAAGCATCTCAGGTAGAAAATGCCTGTTTAGGATGAGTGGTCAGGGAACTATTGATTCTCTGACTAGATGACAGTAGAGGAATCAGATAGATGCGGGTGGGGTTGGGGGTGGGGGATTACAGGTAGTGGAACAGCATGAGATAAAGCTTTGTGGTGGGGAAGGTTTATTTGAAGAACTGGGAGTGGGGTGGGGGAAGTGCGCCTTAGATAATAAGCAGAGGGTAAATGGCATGAGATGTGATTGAAGTGATAGCATCAGATTGAGGGACCAGATAACGCTGGACTTGTCAGCCAGGATTAGGAACGTGCACTTTGTTCTGTGTATAATGTGAAGCCTTTTCATGATTAATCAATGTAGTCATGTTGTCCAACTTCCATATTAAATCCACACAATGTAGAGAATGGATTTGGGGTCAGGGGAGCAAGGACGACAACCGAAGCCACGTTGGGAGTAGTTGCACCTGTCCAGGTTAGACTATTGGCATGGGGGAGTGGAGTGATAATGGGAAATGGAGAACGGTGTGCAAAATGAATTGTGTCTTTGAGGTGAAACAATGGTATAAGGTGATATTTGGATACAGGGAGTAAAAGAAAAGAGAAATCAAGAATGATTTAAATATCTGACTCAAGCCACCACATTGCTGGTGCTGTTTACTGAGATGTGGGAGACATGCGGGTTGGAGGGGAGGGTAGCTCTGGTGGTGTTAAGTAGTTGCATATAGTAAATCTGGTGCTCAGAGGAGGCGCCTGGCTGGAGAGGCTGGTTGATCCCTTTGGTGGTGGTGGGGGGAAGCTCCGTGGTGAAGGTCTTCTGACAATGTGTGTGTCTTCATTTTGGCTATGCCTTTAAGCCTGAGGAAATATTTAGGGAGAGAGATTATTTATTTAGGGAGAGAGATTAGAGGAAGAGAAAAGTCATCTTGAGACCATATCTGGGAATCCCCAACATTTAAAGGGTGCAGGGACTTGGAGAAGCTGGCATTGGAGATTTGACACATGGAAGTCTGGCCTTATATATAATGTTTTATTTCTAAAGTTTTGGGAAAACATTACAAAATGCATTGATAAACTTGGATGACCGGTATCATGGATGTCTGTTCTATTATGCTGTGCCAAATATATTTAATGTACTACTTAATTTCAAGCATTTAAAGTTAAATTATGAAATGCTTTGCAGAAGTCACTCATAAAGTGGTGACATTAGGTAATACAAACCTCACAAACTCATTTCTTTATTATTTAATGACTTCAGTAAAACATTGCTATAAGTGTTGGTATGGACTAGAACACTGAGGTTCTTGTAATGCTAAATGATGTAGATAATAACAGATAGTATAGGGTCACCTACTAGAGAAGTTTTCAAGTGACCTTAAAAGGCAAGTCTCTGAAATGCAACTGTCTTCAGTTCATGTTGACTGTCTGCTAGCTTCCAAAGCAGGCGGTGATGGTAAAGCAGTCTAACCTGTCACTTCATTTTCTGAAGAAGAAACGGACTCTGAGATGCCGATGGGCTTTCTCAGTCTCACCGGAGATGTACCTGGTTCCATGTAAAGACCTGTTTAGGTGACATGTGTCTTGGGACGGCTTTATGCTATATTAGAAATGCACATGTTACACGATAGCTTTAACTTACGTGAAGTTTGGAAAAGCTCAGTTAGTTTGTTTTATAATACAAGTATGATTTTTAACACACCTTTGTGCTTTTTGTGATTACCGCTAGGCTGTAAGAAACGTTTCTCCAAAACAAATAGTAAAAAGCTGTGGGATATGTTTTGCTTTAAGCAAGCTGATTAAATAACAAAGTATACCAAAAAGAGAAGGGTGATTAAACACATTACAAAGGAATTTTTACTTTTAGATAAGTATTCCTTACACTATTTTCTTAAATAGAAGATCTCTTAATATAGAAATGGCAAACAGATTTAATTAGGTGTGTCCTCTCTAAGTGACTGGCAGTGGCTACTAGGACTAAGTGTTGAGTTAAGACTATGCCTGGACACACTGGGTATTTTAGAGTTCTCCAGAGCCAGTAAGATGTTGTATATAACATATATAGGAATTCGTTTTAAGGAATTAACTACTGTGATTGTGGGGGCTGACTAAGTGAGGACGCTGCAGGGCAGGCCAGCAGGTTGGAAATTCAGGTAAGAGTTGATGTCACAGTCTTGAGGTAGAATTGCTCCTTCCAGAAACCTCAGTCTTTGCTCTTATGGTCTTCAACTCATTGGATGGCCCACCTGACTTGTGCAGGCTAACCTGCTTCACTCAAACTCTGTTGATTGTAAATGTTAATCACACCTAACGACCATCTTCACAGCAACAGGTAGACTGTTGTTTGACCAAATGCCTGGGTATCCTAGCTTAGACACAAAAAAGTACTCATCACATGAGGGAAGGGTGTGATGAACCTGAACGCCTACAGTATGTTGAGGAGGGATGCGAGGCCCCCTTCCAGCCATGTGTTTGCCATCCTTCTCCTGGTTGTAGTCAGATGTTCCTCTAGTGTAAGAAAATCCATTTTATTGACAAAACTTCAAGAATATTATTGCATGAGATGAAATAACGTGAGTCCTAAAGATTTTTAAATTTGAGAAACAGGAAGAAGAGATTTTCAATCTCATGAAGAGAGTTTTCAAAAAATGTACATTTTCTTTTATTGTTGCATTATTTCTAAAGCTGTTTTAAATACTTTCCATCTCATTCCATTTCATTATATAATCCAGAGTTTTGTCCCACCTTATGATGGATCTCTCACTTACCCACCTATACTGTAAAGAAGTCTCCAGCAGTTACACTTTTAGAGAAATTACTGTCTGGAACTTTCAGACGAACCACAACTTACAGTCCCAGGATTAAAATGGAAACTGTCAAATACTTAATAATCACTTGATGGATTCAGTCTACTATGTTGGCTTTAATCTTTTAAGTGATATGACACATCGTAAACTTCTGTTAACTTCATCAGTGTCTCATCTAATCTAATGTGATGCGCTCTAGCCCAAACAATTGTACTATTATATCCAATAATGCCTACATTTTCATAAAATGGTACGGGAAAGTCTCATTTGAGGAGTAGCTTCAGCTATACATTTTTGTTAGAGAAGATTTGAAACAGGACTTAAAATAGTAACCTTTGTGATCAAAACCTCTTAATATAAGAGCATTCAAAAAAAAAAAAAAAATCTCCAGAAAAATAAACCCTTGAAGGAAAACTAAGAGTTACCAAAGGAATGATACTTGGATACTATTTGAGTTAAAAACAAATCCGGTAAGTATTTTCATTAGAGTGTTCCTTTTGTTCCCTTTGAAAATGTGTTACATTATTGAATATCACATGTCTCTCTGAATTTCTGTTTTTAGGCACGTTTCCTGCTAGAACATATGGAAAGGGTAAATGTCTGGAGTAAAACTTAAATGATATTATAAACTATGAGAGAGAATCTTGAAGGATTAATGCAGTTGAAAGAGCTAAAACTAGGTCTGCAGTTAGATTTAGACAACCATTTTGCTTATCCTATACTTTTTCTTTTATGGAATATGGAAAAGAAAATGTAAAAAGCAGACCTTATAAAATCCTTTTACTTTATGTGTTTACATTTTGATGTTGGTATCAATTTACTTTCCCACAGATGGTTAGTAGTCTTATGTTTTGAACCCAGAAACTTCATGTGTGTAAAACCATAGAAAATTCTGGTGGTGGACATTTAAGAATAGAAATACGATTTCCATGGAGAACTTTCACTCAAACCCAGTGCTGATTTTTGACATCCCCTACACCTGGGACTTCTATCTCCTGGACAAACTGAAGCATGTGATTCTTAGAAGTTAGAGGTAAAGTTAGGAGTCTTTGCCCAAAGACAGGGTAGATGTGGGCAATTACCTCAGTAAATCAGGTGTAAAATGTGCTGTTAGTATTTGGCTCATTGAGTCTTCAATGCTCTACTTTGCTGTGGTTGTAAAGGCATGGCCTTTCTTCACCTTCTTGATTTAAAATTTCGACCTCCAGAGAACCAAAGGCACCAATTCATTGCCTTCCTGTGACGATTCTTTGCCTCTGCGTCCTTGCTGAGGCACAAGGAATTGACCTGTACAGGACTCAGAAGCCAGGGCAGGGTGTGGAGGCCAACGCGGCGGGGGGGATGCTGATACTGACTGTGTAGTTTGTCCCATGCCAGACTGTAGGATGCACAGGCTCTCAGCAGACCTCCCCACAAACCTAGAAGATAAGGTCATTAATCCTATTTTACAAATAATATAGCTAGTCTGAGTTACTTGCTGATGACTTTAGGAGTTTAGATCTAGGATTGGAATGCAGCCCTGTTTCCAAGATCTGCTTTGTTTTTGTTGTACTTTTGTTAACATTTTCATTACTGAACCCAGTCTTATACATTTGGAGCTTATTTACTCAACTTGATAGTGACTAGCTCCCTTGAAACACACACACACACACACACACACACACACACACACACAACATGGCAAATCATATCAATCAGTGCTAGTAGACATTTAATAATTCATTGGCTTTCAAAACTGGTCCTCAAAGCATTTGAATTGTTGTCTTAGCATTGGCTCGCAAAGCTGAAAAAAATGGGGTATGTCTGACAGTGGAGATGAGGGTCCTTTAAGTAAGAACCTGGAACGCTCTCAATTGATTTGGTTGTACTGCAGGCCTGAAATTGGTCGTCATTCCAAATTCAAGGCATATGGTCTGCACTGCTTTGCATACTCCTGGGTATTTACCAATTAGGATTCAGTAGCATTTTGCCTGTTCTCATTATGTAATTCCATTAAAAATATTCCTTATCACAGGAAAGAAAAACCTAATTACTAAATCTTGATTAAACCTTGTGCTAGAGGCTAACCTTTTGACCAGTGACATATGACCACAACAAAAGAAAGGCAAACCAGAAAATTCATCAAGGAGAGGCTGACAGTGACCAACAAACACCCAGGAACTGATCTGGGAGATGTGTTTGCTCTCTGTTTGATTGTTTTCTAGTAAAAATGATTATAAATTATATTAGTAACACTGAAACTACATGTTTTGTTGACAATCACAATAAATTTTCCTACATGTATTTCTTGATTTTGCTTAAATCCAAAGCTCTATAAAATATATTCTTGAAGAAAAGCTTTGGTGGCCAAGAAATGTGTACCAACACATTTCCTTCCTTCTGCTTTATCTTTAGAGGGAGAGAGTGTAAGATTGCATTGGTATCCAATTAGTGCATAAGTCACATTTCCATTTTTATTGAACCATAAGTAACGATAAACTAAAACTTTTTCTTTAATACTTTTATATTTAATTAAGCTAATATCACTAGACTAGATACCTCAAAAATGTTTTAAAAGTTTATTAGACATTTTTACTGGTATGCCATGGTTACAGTTATAATGAGAACTTCAGGACTTGATGTGGTAGATATTTTTATTGCCTTTATTATTTTTAGAAGGATTTGCGGTCCAGAAAGGTAAAGGGAATTTTCCAGTATTTTTTTTTAACCAACTAATAACAAAAACTTTGTCCCTTTTAGGCATTTATAGTGTACACTTTGGGCAACCAAGTTTGTTAAACCATATAATTTCTTTAACCATTTCTGTTATATTTTCTGCCTACTCAGAGAAATTCAGAAACAAGTTGATTACAATTAAGTGTGATCCCCATGCTCCAACATGTTTTATTTCTACATGAAAATGTGCAGTCTCCCTTCCTGTGGGTGTATAGAAATTGATAGTTTCTTTATAGTTTCCATTCTCCTGAAGGTATATAGTATTAAGACTCTCCTCCTGAAAGAGTCTTTTCTGAACCACCTTAGGAAAATGAGACACTCTCCTCTCTGCTCTGGCAATTACTTTGTTTATTTTGACTTGTGGTTTCGTCTGCAAGAATGATAGCTCTACAAGGGTAGGGGATCATGTTTGTCTGTCTGTCTTACCTTTGTTTGCGCAGTGACTGCAGTACAACGCCTGGCACAGAGTGGGTGCTTAAGAAATACCTGGAGATGGAATGAATGCATGAGTGAGTGGATGTATACAGGGATCCCAGCATATTGAACATGGAATTTATACTTATTGGGAGCTGTAGGCTGAGTGACCACAAATAACAACAGAAATCCAGTAGGTTGACTTCTTATATAGACACTTTCATTTATTAAACTTGTACTATATGCTAGACCTTGGGCTACAAGTTTTAATTTTCACTATTTTTTTCATCAGCTCTACAGCTAAGGAAGTGATGTCTGGGTAGCAGAAAAGGCAGAGAGGAGGGAGAGGAGGAGAGATTAGTGCTATCTTGTAGGTAATTCAGTTTATTATTTAGTATTCAGACTTTCACTGGTTATGTTTCTTTGATGGTGGAGAAATAGTTTTCTTTATCTTTTTACTATTTTAAATTTGTGTCCTAAGAGAAGGAAGGTCATGGATTCATTGCCCTATGGAATATCTTTCCACAGAGCTGACCTGGGGCCATTTCCCATGTTAGTAGTACTGGGCACTGCAGTAACAGTAGTAGTGATGGCACCCTAGCTCAGTTCTT
Source organism: Mustela nigripes (assembly GCF_022355385.1). Classification (NCBI taxonomy): domain Eukaryota; kingdom Metazoa; phylum Chordata; class Mammalia; order Carnivora; family Mustelidae; genus Mustela; species Mustela nigripes. The sequence continues at coordinate 78,788,777 of NC_081562.1, forward strand.
TGGCAGAGGGAAGAGGCAGGTATATGACATCAATGCATGTCTACCTGGTGGGCCGTACAAATTGTGACTTATGCCAATGAGCTAGCAGCTCTATGTTCAGAGAGGTCATGCAAGAGGGTGAAATGTATGCAACTTACAACCAAAAGCCATTCCAGAGTCATGTCAGAAAGAGCTTTGCAACTTCCTTTTTCCTTTCTGTCACCCAACCCCCACTCCAATGTATAAGGGCAGGAGAATATTCAGAGACAAGTTGCTTGTGATGTGAACAGACTACACATAGATGGGATTTGAATGCCAGGGGACTCTATCATTTTGATCATATAAGGAACCATTGAACCAGTTGGGTCTCAGGATGTGATTCAGACACTCAAAATACATTAATAGTTTTTTTTTTCAATCAAGAAATATAAAGATCAGAGACATATATAGACCTTACTGGGTGTCTTGGCTAGTCCCTTTTGTTTCAAATCAGAAGATTAACTGTTACTTTCTATATCTTGAACTAACTTACCTATAATTCTCTGCACTTGTTAGTCTGGAAAAAGGTGGATAATAAGGTCAAGGCTAAAAGATACATAATATTTCATCTTGCTGTCAAAATCTATTATTTAAATAATCAGAAACTTCTGAGACATTGAAATAAAAGTAGTCCTCAAGGGAATAGAAAGGATTCTTTTTTTTTTTTTTTTTTTTTTTTTAAGGAGAAGAGGGACAGGAAAAGGAGGAAATTGGGTTTTGTATGATCATGATGTGTCAATGTATGTTCCTCTTGTGTAACAAATGTAACACCTGTGGTGGGGAGTGAAGGTAGCAGGGGCTGTGAGTGTATGGGACAGGGGGCATATGGGTGTACTGTCTCTTTACTTTTACTGTAAACTTAAAACATTTTTTTAAAGATATAGCTTATTTAAAAATATAAATGGGTAAGGTTTAAAAAATCTTCACATGCAACTAGCATATTGCTGCATTTAGGACTTGGGATTTATATTGATTACCACAACTATATTAATGACCACACACAGAGTGGGGAAGGCTGATCACTCAGGTTATATCTGCTGCCTCCATGGGAGCCCCTTTCTCATTAGGTACCTACCTTATCACTTCTTCTCTGAATATACTCCTATATCATCAATATATCATTTTGCTCATATATGAAAATATACTTTTAAGAAGCTTGACAAGATTATGCTTGAGGATTCTGAAATAATTTCTCACAGTTAGAAGAAATTTCACTCTGGAGATCCAAAGGTCTAAAGATAACAGCGAATCTAAAACTAATCAAGTGGGATTTCCATAGATATTTCCATTAATTATGGTGGTTCTGTCTCCATAACCTAGAGGAGACTTTCAAGGCCTGAGTAACTTGGTTCAATGGGACTTATAGATTAGGACTATGCTTGTTGTTTTAACTTGTGAAGTTCTTGCTTTGCTGAGGTTTCTCTGAATAAGACTGAGTTTGGTAAGTTGAGAAAATTCATTGTCTCCTTTCAACTGATTTTAATGCTTGTTTTCAAAGAGATATCTTACAAATAGTGCTTTCCTTCCTCTATAAATTCTTTGTTCCAAATTTATTGTTACCATGAGAAATACTATGTTCACTGGGTAGAGTTTGGGATGAGTATCATGAGATGTTGAAGTTGTAAATCAGGAAGTACAATTTTTTACCCTTTTAAATTGTCTAGGGTTCTGGGGAGGGGATATAGGAAATGGCTAGAACATATTACAACTAAAATGTGAGATTTGGAATACAGGCAGACCTCATTTTATTGCACTTGCTTTATTTTGCTTCACAAGTGTGTGTGTGTGTGTGTGTGTTTCTTGTTATTGTTCTGATAAATCATGGCAACCTGCATTGAGCACATTTATCAGGGCACTTGCCTACTTTGTGTGTCTATCATATTTTGATAATTATAGCAATATTTCAAACTTTTCATTACTGCATTTGTTACAGTGACCTGTGATCAGTGTCTTTGTTTTTACTTTTATAACTGTTTTGGGGTACCATAAATTGCGTCCATATAAGATGGTAACAACCACCTTGATCAGTCAACAGCCATCAGCACTGAGGCAAGACCCTCCACTGGCAAAAATATTATGACTTGCTGAAAGTTCAGATGATGGTTAGCATTTTACATACTTAGCAATAAATTATTTTTAAATAGGTATGGACATTTTTTTTTTAGATAATACACACTTAGTTGACTGTAGTTTAGTGTTAGTGTTAACTTTTATGCGCACTGAGAATCAAAAAAATTCATTCACCTTTTTGTGACGTTTGCTTTATTGTTGTGATCTGGAACTGAACTCCCAGTATCTCCCAGGTATGCCTATAGGAGGAAGAGAAAAGATGAATGCTACCCTGTGGAGGATTTGGGGATTGTGATGTGCAGCTCTTTAAGTGAATTCAGAAATCTAGTCACTGTATGTATTATTAAATAATTTCATTCCTTGTGTTTTAAGAACTCTAAACATTTATCAGCGAATAGCTTCTAATATATTAGAATGCTTTTCTCAATAATCTATTCTAAAATGTCTACTTTCCCTCTGAGAATTTCAAAATCACACTTTAGTCTATTGAATATATATATCTACTTGTAAGATATATTAAAATTGCCTTGGGAACTGTTTCTTGGCCCCTGAAACATCAGTGTCATAATAAAAACCCAACTCTGTGTAAAAGGCACTGATTAATATAGTTTTTTTTTCCCCTTAGCTACTGAATGATTTATCAGCTATTTATTGGGCTTCAGAAAGAAGTTCATAAAAATGGAAAATAATAATTAAAACCCCCTAGGGTTATTAGTTATGAGCTGGCTTTCTTGAACCCATTACCTTACATAATAAAAATTATTCCTGTACTGTATGTCTCTCTATAATCTGTTTGAATGCTTCTACTTACACAGTTATCTTTTTCTAAGTAATGGTTTCATGTTATGCTTTTATTCTGTTATTCTCAAAAACAGCAAAAAGCAGGACACTTCCAATTCTGAATCTATTATTACATAAAACCATTTATAAACCTCTTTCAGTTGATGCTGTTTATATTTTTTTAAATTTATTTTCAGCATAACAGTATTCATTATTTTTGCACCACACCCAGTGCTCCATGCAATCCGTGCCCTCTCAAATACCCACCACCTGGTTCCCCCCAACCTCCCACCCCCCGCTGCTTCAAACCCCTCAGATTGTTTTTCAGAGTCCATAGTCTCTCATGGTTCACCTCCCCTTCCAATTTCCCCCAATTCCCTTCTCCTCTCTAACTTCCCTTGACCTCCATGCTATTTGTTATGCTCCACAAATAAGTGAAACCATATGATAATTGACTCTCTCTGCTTGACTTATTTCACTCAGCATAATCTCTTCCAGTCCCATCCATGTTGCTACAAAAGTTGGGTATTCGTCCTTTCTGATGGAGGCGTAATATTCCATAGTGTATATGGACCACATCTTCCTTATCCATTCGTCCATCGAAGGGCACCTTGGTTCTTTCTACAGTTTGGCGACCGTGGCCATTGCTGCTATAAGCATTGGGGGTACAGATGGCCCTTTTTTTCACTACATCTGTATCTTTGTGGTAAATACCCAGTAGTGCAATGGCAGGGTCATAGGGAAGCTCTATTTTTAATTTCTTGAGGAATCTCCACACTGTTCTCCAAAGAGGCTGCACCAACTTGCATTCCCACCAACAGTGTAAGAGGGTTCCCCTTTCTCCACATCCCCTCCAACACATGTTGTTTCCTGTCTTGCTAGTTTTGGCCATTCTAACTGGCATAAGGTGATATCTTAATGTGGTTTGAATTTTAATCTCCCTGATGGTTAGTGAGCGAGCCCAGATATGGACCCTCAACTCTATGGGCAAAAAATCTTCAACAAAACAGGAAAAAATATACAGTGGAAAAAAGACAGTCTCTTCAATAAATGGTGCTGGGAAAACTGGACAGCTATATGTAGAAGAATGAAACTCGACCATTCTCTTACACCATACACAAAGATAAACTCAAAATGGATAAAAGACCTCAACGTGAGACAGGAATCCATCAGAATCGTAGAGGAGAACATAGGCAGGAATCTCTTCGATATCAGCCACAGCAACTTCTTTTAAGATATGTCTCCAAAGGCAAAGGAAACAAAAGCAAAAATGAACTTTTGGGACTTCATCAAAATCAAAAGCTTCTGCACAGCAAAGGAAACAGTCAAGAAAACAAAGAGGTAACCCACAGAATGGGAGAAGATATTTGCAAATGACAGTACAGACAAAAGATTGATATCCAGGATCTATAAAGAACTCCTCAAACTCAACACACATGAAACAGATAATCATATCAAAAAAATGGGCAGAAGATATGAACAGACACTTCTCCAATGAAGACATACAAATGGCTATCAGACACATGAAAAGATGCTATTTATATTTCATTATTACTAGGAAAGCATTTCCTCTAAGATCATGAGTAAGACAAGGATGCCTCCTCTCACCACTCCTATTCAATATAGTACTGGAAGTCCTACCTAGAGAAATTAGGCAAGACAAAGAAATTAAAGGCATCTGAACTGGAAAAGAAAAACTATTGCTATTTGCTGATGATATGATCTTACATAGAGAAAATCCCAAGGAATCATTAAAAAAAAACTGTTGGGATTAATCGATGATTTCAGTAAAGTGGCAGGTTACAAGATCAACAGAGAAATCACTTGAATTCCTTTTCACTAATGATGAAGAATTGGAAAAATAAATAAATAAACTATCCCATTCACAGTAACCTCAAAAACAATAAAAATACTTAGGAATAAATTTAACCAAGGAAGTAAAAACAAATCTGCAATGAAAATTACAAGACTTTGCTGAGAGAAATCAGAGAAGATACGAATGAATGGAAAGACATTCTGTGCTCATGAATCAAAAGAATAAATATTGTTAAAATGGCCATACTACCCAAAACTGTCAATAGAGTCAATGTAATCTCCATCAAAATACCAAAGGCATTCTTCACAGAAAAAACAACAAACAAACAAAAAAACCACAATCCTAAAATTTGTGTGGTACCACAGAAGACCTTAAATAGAGAAATCCTGAGGAAAAAAATTTAAAAGCCAGATATATCATACTTTGTGGGTTCAAGCTGTAAAATCATAGTAATAAAGATAGCATGGTCCTGGGGTGCCTGGTTGGCTCAGTGGGTTAAAGCCTCTGCCTTCGACTCAGGTCATGATCCCAGGGTCCTGGGATTGAGCCCCACGACTCAGGTCATGATCCCAGGGTCCTGGGATTGAGCCCCACGTCGGGCTCTCTGCTCCGCAGGGAACCTGCTTTCTCCCCTCTCTCTCTCTGCCTGCCTCTCTGCCTACTTGTGATTTCTCTCTGTCAAATAAATAAAATCTTTAAAAAAAGAAAAAAAGATAGCATGGTCCTGGCACAAAAATAGACACATAGACCAATGGAACAGAATAGAGAGCCCAGAATTAAATCCTGGCACATGTGGTCAACTAATATTTGACAAAGAAGATAAGAACAACCAATGGGGAAAGAATAGTCTCTTCGACAAATGGTTCAGGGAAAATTTCAACAAATGGTGGAACAGAACAATGAAATTGGACCCCTATCTCACACCACTCATGAAAATTAACTCCGAATAGATTAAAGACTTAAACAGTTGATACCATATAAAACTTCTAGAAGAAAATGTAAGAAGGAAGGTCATTGATCTTGGTCTTGGCAGTGATTTTTTGGGGGGTGTGATGCCAAAAGCACAACAACTCCAACTAAAAACTTCTTCCTGCACAGAAAAGAAACAATTAAAAAAATGAAAAGATAGCCTACAGATTGGGAGAAAATTTTTCCAAAACATTTACAAAAAATTAATATGAAAATACCAAAGAAATCATACAACCTAATAACAAAACAATCAATTAAAAAATATGTGAAAGAAATAAATGAATTGTTTTCTGAAGAAGGCATCAAAATGGCTGATGGCCACATGAGAAGTTGCTCAACATCATTAATCATCAGGAAAACTCAAATCAAAATCACACTGAGGTATCATTTCACACCTGTTAGAATGGCAATCAACAGAAGTCAAGAGACAATAGGTGGTAGTAAGGATGTGATGAAAAGGGGACCCTTATATACCACTGGGAATATAAATAAGCCCAACCACTATGGAAATGTGGAGATTCTTCAAAAAATTAAAAAGCGATTGACCAACTGATCTATTCAGCATGATTTCTAGTGCGAACTAAAGAAAATATGGATCTTTGTAAATTTCTTGGAGAAGGTAGGAATTGAGTTAGGCATTGATAGATGGGCCATATTTTAATGAAGGGAGCTATAAATCTAGCTTCTGTTTTACAGCTAGGGAGTTATATGGCAATTTTCTTTTTTTATAATGGCAAATTCAATTTCAGGTCTTGGATTTAGTCTAGAAGTCAATGCTGTATTATATTTTAATTTATAACTATTAGGTGAGGAGGCAAGATTAGATTTAGAGAGTATAGTGAATTTAGGAACTTAGATGTAAATGGTTTTTCAAAGGGATTCCTGTTCATAAGTAAAATTTATATAAAGTTATCAACTTTAGAGAGTAAATAAAAATTTCTAAAGAAACTGAAAAAAAAAAAAAACATCAAGGAAAAAGCAAGTGGCAAACCATTAGGGAAGTCATTAGCAATTTAATGAAAGGGAATAGGGATTTCACCCACCAAAGAGAATGAAGTATTATGGATATGACTGGCATGTTATGCAGCTATGACAGCCAAAGAGGCTGGATGGCTCCATAGGGCGGTCTCTGGTTCTTTATCTTAACACATTAATCACAAATAATGTGTATTTATAAAGTAGCTCATGTTGGCTTTTATTATACCTATTATGGCCATGTCTATTGTCTAGTACAAGGGAGAAAACTAAAAATACAAAAAAGGGAAAGAAAATTATGGAGCACAAAAATGTTTGGTTGGCTTGAAAAACCATCATACATCTTTTTAGGGAAGAATCACTTCAGTAAATAATCTTGGGCTTGGAAGATTTCTTACAACATTTATGCAGAAAAACATTTCTCACCATCACTTCAGCATTCCTAAGACACTTTGTAGATGCAAATATAAATCAGACCCAGCCTCTGCCTCAGGAATCTTACAGTGTAGTAGGGGAAATCTGTCAAGAATATGGGTGCTTATGCCATAATCATAGTCCAGTTAAATACCATGGGTGTTCAGAGGAGAGAAGTTATATTCTTAATATTGCTGGTTTTATATCGTCAGGAAATAGGGTTCTTTCAATCACTGTTAAGTCTCTTCCATCTCAAAATATAATGTTATTTTGCAACAAAAACTTAAGTCTTTTTGTTATAAAACTTTTTACAACAGAACTAAAAATAAACCCCTTCCTTTAACACGGTGTTCGCTCTAGGTATTTTTCTAGATTTCTTCTCTTCTGCTGGTAAAGTTCTTAAAAGGAAGAGTCTTTACTTCCTTTTCCCATAGTCTTATCTAGAACTAATCCCTTCCACATCATCTATAAGCTGATAAACTTCCACATCCACCACTTTATCTGCAATCAGCACCAAATACAACAAATTATTCTGAGTTCCTTTATTACCTTCTATGTCTTTTGCATTTAGCTCCTGATTTCTTTTTCCTGAAACTGTTTACTCCCCTAGTATCTTAGATTTTGCATTCTGGTAAATGATTCCTTATAAGTCTTCTTCCCAAGTTTGTTTGCTTGCTTGTTTGTTTGTTTGTTTTCCAATTACATATTTTATTTAATTACTTTTTATTAACATATAATGTATTATTTGTTTCAGGGGTACAGATCTGTGATTCATCAGTCTTACATAATTCACAGCACCCAACATAACATATACCCTCCCCAATGTCCATCACCCAGCCACCCCATCCCATCCACACCCCACCCTCCAGCAGCCCTCAGTTTGTTTCCTGAGATTAAGAGTCTCTTATGGTTTGTCTCCCTCTCTAATTTCATCTTGTTTCATTTTTCCCTCCCTTCCTCTATGATCCTGTTTCTCAAATTCCTCATATCAATGAGATCATATGATAATTGTCTTTCTCTGAATGACTTACTTTGCTTAGCATAATACCTTTTAGTTCCATCCACGTCATTGCAAATGGCAAGATTTTGGTGTTTTTTTGGATGGCTGTATAGTATTCCATTGTGTGTGTGTGTGTGTGTGTGTGTGTGTGTGTGTGTGTAATCACATCTTCTTTATCCATTCATCTGTTGATGGACAGTGGTTTTTTAGATGGCTGTATAGTATTCCATTGTGTGTGTGTGTGTGTGTGTAATCACATCTTCTTTATCCATTCATCTGTTGATGGACATCTAGGCTCTTGCCATAGTTTGGCTATTGTGGAATTGTGGACATTACTGCTATAAACATTGGGGTGCATGTGCCCCTTCAGATCACTACTATTTGTAGCTTTAGAGTTAATATCCAGTAGTTCAATTGCTGGGTTGTAGGGTAGCTCTATTTTCAACTTTTTTGAGGAACCTCCATACTGTTTTCCAGAGTGGCTGTACCAACTTGCATTCCCACCAACAGTGTAGGAGGGTTCCACTTTATCTACATCCTCACCAATATCTGTCATTTCCTGACTTGTTAATTTTAGCCATTCTGACTGGTGTGAGGTAATATCTCACTTGGTTTTGATTTGTATTTCCCTGATGCCAAGTGATGTTGAGCAATTTTTCATGTGTCTGTTGGCCATTTGGATGTCTTCTTTGCCGAAATGTCTGTTCATGTCTTCTGCCCAGTCAAGTAATGGGCCAACATTTCTTTTCCTCAACCAGTCTCTTGAATGCTACAGATTCACCCTTGGATTTTCATTTCTTTCATCACATTTCTCCCTCTTGAAATCCTCTGTTTTTACAGCTTTTTTTTTTCCCTACAAATAATTTGTTTCCTCCAAAGGATCCATTATCTCTCTTATATAATGTATGCTTTCTGAGTAGGGGCTGCATTTTTCAGAACAAGCCCCCTTGAATCCAAGAGAGAACATAAGACCAGTTCATGACAATGGAATATGAGGAGAAAGGACAAATCATTTCTGGGCCATGGAATTAAAAAACAAACAAACAATTTTTCTGACTTTTGCCATCTGTTTGTCCTAGGAGAAAGTGGATCTACACGTTGAAAGGAACCTGGGTCCCATAATCAGCATGTGACTAACTACCAGTCAGAAATATGTACAATTAATATTTATGTGAATCAAAAGAAAATTCTATTATATTAAACCGCTGAGAATTGGAGATTTATTTATTACAGTAGCTGACATTAATATAGAAGTTGATAATTTGAAGTGGTGTTAAGATTTGAAAACTTGAGATATGTGAAATTAGATGAGTGTTTGGGTAGCAAGTAATAAGGAAACTAATATCAGAGTATGGAAAGGTGATGACAAAGTCACATAATGGTAAAGTATTTGGTAAAACTATTGCTCATAATAATTTGAGGGCATCGAAGACTCCTGGCTGTAGCTTTAGACTGGAAATAAGATTGTTAGTACTGATTATTGATTGTTACTGGTTGGGTGTAACAAGGTCTGAGCATAAAAAAATGAGGCCAGACAAGTAAGAATCAATAAATAAATATTAAATAAATCAATAAATCAATAAAAAGAGTCAATAAATATAATCAATAAATGAAGTACAGAGAATTCTGAAAAATGGAACTTCTCAAGGTGATAAACCATTACTGCTTGTAGACCCCAAAAGAAATAATTCTTAAAAAGGCTTTGGAAAGATAGAAGATAGAAGATGCAATCCATGAAAGAAATAATTGATAATCTGGACTTCATTAAAGTTAAAAACTTATGTTCTTTGGAAATCAGGGTCAAGAAAATGAGAAGACAAGCTGCAGGCTGGAAGAAAATATTTGCAAAAGATGTATCTGATAAAGGACTGTAGTCCAAAATAAAGAACTCCTAAGCATTCAACAATAAGAAAGTGAACAACCCTGTTAAAAAGTGGGCAAAATATTTGAATGGACACCTCACCAAAGAAAATATACAGATGGAAAATAATCATATGAAAGATGCTCATAATACATCATTTAGGGAATGAATAAATTAAAATGTTGATATACCACACAAACCTATAAAATTGGTGAAAATCCAAAGTACTACAAAACCAAATGCATGTTAGGGTGTAAAGCAAGGGAACTCTCAGTAATTGCTGGTGGGAATGAAAAATGGTACAGACACTTTGGAAGAAGGTTTGTTTGGCAGTCTCTTATAAAACTAAACATACTCTTACTGTACTATCCAGTAATCGTGCTCCCTGGTATTTACTCAAGTGAATTGAAATTTTATGTCCATAAGAGTTCTTGAACATGGGTGTTTTTAGCAACTTTAGTTACAGTTACCAGAAATTGGAAGCAACCGAGACATCTTTCAACAGGTAAATGGGCAAATAAATGGTGGTGCAGATGGTGGAATATTTTTCAGTGCTAAAAAGGAATGAGCTGCCCAGCCATGAAGAGACATGGAGGTGACAGTGGAGACTTTACAACTGATATCACAGACATGCAAGGAGTTTTAAGGGACTACTGTCAACAGTTATATGCCAACAAATTGGATAATCTAGAACAAATCAGTAAATTCCTAGAAACCTACAACCTCCAAAAACTGAACAGAAAGAGAAAACCTTGAACAGACAATTAAGAAATAAGGAGACTGAAGCAATAACAACAACAACAAAATCTCTCAAAAAAGAAATGGCCAGATGGCTTCATTGGTCAATTCTATCAAATTTAAAGAGGAATTAGCACTACTCCTTTTCAAACCCTTTCAAACAATTGAAGAGGGCACATTCTCAAACTCATTTTAACAAACCAGCATTATCTTCTTACTAAAGCCAGATAAGGACACCACGAGAAAAGAAAATTACAAGCTCTATCTCTGATGAACATAGATGCCAAAATCCTTAACAAAATATTAGCAAACTGAAATCAACGGCATGTTAAAAGTGTCTTTTACTCTTGTGGCGAGCATAGTGTGATATATAGAATGGTCAAATCACTATGTTGTACAGCTGAAACTAGTATAATATTGTTTGTCAGCTATACCTCAATAATAATAAAAAAGGATCATATACCATGGTCAAGTGGGATTTATTCCTACAATTTGTTGTGGGTTACAAATTTAATGTACAAAAATCAGCTGTGTTTCTGTACACTAAAAACAAACTATCTGAGAATGAAACCGAAGACAACAGTCCCATTTACAATAGCATCAAAAGAATAAAGTGTTTAGAATTCAGTCTAACCAAGGTGAGACCTGTACACTGAAATTTTAAGACCTTGATGAAAGAAACTGAAGACACAAAGATACATCATGTTCATGACTGGAAGAATTAATATAGCTAAAAATGCCCATACCACCAAAAGTCATATACAAATTAAATGCATTCTCTCTATCAGTATTTCAGTGGCATTTTTCACAGGAATAAAGAAAAAAAGTCCTAAAATTCATATGGAACCACCAAAAACCCCCCCCAAAAAACAAACAAACAAAAACCCAAACCCTAAATATCCAAAGCAATCTTGAGAAGGAAGAACAAAGCCAGTAGCATCACAGTTGTTAATTTTGGGTAATATTACACAGCTATAGTAACCAAAACAGAATGGTACAGGCATAAAAAGAGACACATAGACTAGTGGAACAGGATTAAGAGCTCAGAAATATACGAATGCATAAATGATCAACTAATCTGTGGCAAATGTGCCAAGAACACATAATGGAGGAGAGGGCAGTTTCATCAATAAATGGTGTTGGGAAAACTAGATATTCACATACAAAAAAAAAAAAAAAAAAAAAAAAAGGAAGAAGAAGAAGAAGAAGAAAGAAGGAAGGAAGGAAAGAAAGAAATTGGACCCTTACACCATACATAAAAATTAACTCAAAATGGATTAAAAACTTAGTGCAAGTCTGAAACAATAAAACTCTTAGAAGAAAGTGGAAAAATCTACTTGACATTTTTCTTGGATATGACACTAAAAGCACAGGCAACAACAACAACAAAATAAACAAGTAATATCAAATCATATCAAATTAACAAGTAATATCAAATCAATATAAAAAAAGCTGCTGTACAATATGAGAAATGACTACCTCCAGAATGGGAGAAACTATTTGCAAATCATATTCTGATAAGGGGTTAATATCCAAAATATATAAGGACCTCATACAACTCAATAGCAACAAACAAAAAAACCCCAGAATAACCCAATTTAAAAATCAGCAAGTTACCTGAATAGACATTTTCTAAAGAAGGCAAACAAATGGCCAACAGGTAAATGAAAGGTGCTCAATATCACTAATCAGGGAAATGCAAATCAAAACCACTGTGAAATATTACCTCACACCTGTCAGAATGGCTGTTATTAAAGGACAAGAGATGACAAGTATGGAGAAAAGGGAGCCCTTGTGCACTGTTGGTGGGAATGTAAATTGGTACATATTATGGAAAACAGAATGAAGGCTCCTCAAAAATTAAAAAATCCTCTGATCCAGCAACAATATTTCTGGATATATATTGAAGGGAAATAAAATCAGTCTATCCAAGATATCTGCATTTCTGTTCATTGCAGTATAATTCACATTAGCCATGATTGGAAACAACCTATTTGTCCATTGACAAAAGAATAAATAAAATGTGGTATATATGTTGCAATCTTACTCAACATTCTGCAATATTATTCAGTATACTTTAATATTATTCAGTCATAAAAAGGAAGGAAATCTTGCCACTTATGATAACAAGGAGGATATTATGCTAAGCAAAATAAACACAGAAAGACAAAATACAATGTGATCTTACTTATGTGTTGGTGTCTGAAAAAGTCAAATTCTTTTTTTTTTTTTAAGATTTTTATTTATTTATTTATTTGACAGACAGAGATCACAAGTAGGCAGAGAGGCAGGCAGAGAGAGGAGAGGAAGCAGGCTCCCCGCCGAGCAGAGAGCCCAATGTGGGGCTCAATCCCAGGACCCTGAGACCATGACCTGAGCCGAAGGCAGAGGCTTAACCCACTGAGTCACCCTGGCGCCCCCAAAAGTCAAGTAGAATGGTGGTTGCCACGGGCTGGAATGTGGGTGATATGGGGAGGTATTGGTTAAGAGTATAAACTTTTAATTATAAGGTGAATAAGTTCTAGAGAGCTAATGTACAGCATGGTGGTTATAATAATATTGTACTGTAATTTGAAATTTGCTAAGAGAGTACCTCTTAAGTTCTTTTTTTAAAAGATTTTATTTATTTATTTGACAGAGATCACAAGTAGGCAGAGAGACAAGCAGAGAGAGAGGAGGAAGCAGGCTCCCTGCTGAGCAGAAAGCCCGATGTGGGGCTCGATCCCAGGACCCTGGGATCATAGCAGAGGCTTTAACCCACTGAGCCACCTAAGTGACCCTACATCTTAAGTTCTTACCACACACACACAAAAGGGTAATTATGTGAGGTGATGATTGTACTAATTAACTTGATTGTGGCATCATTTCACAATATATACATATATTAAGTTATTTTATTATATATCTTAGAAATTATGTTGTCCAATCTAAATATATAGTTTTTTTTTTTTTTACTTATCATCACACCTCAGTAAAGCTGAGGAAAGAAAGAAAAGATATGGAAGATTTATGTGTATATTGCTAGGTGAAAGAAGCCGATCTGAAAAAGTATGTATTGTATGATTCCAATTATAAGGCATTCTTGAAAAGGCAAAACTATGGCAATAGTAAAAAGATCAGTGGTTCCCAGGGATTGGGGATAGGGGAGGGAAGAATAAGTAGAGTACAGAGGATTTTTAGGGCAATGAAACTATTCTGTATGATAATACAATGGTGGGTCCATGTCCTTATACCTTTGTCAAAACTCATGGAAGGTATGACACCAAGAATGAACTATGGACTTTTAGTGATAATAATGTGTCAATGTAGTTTATCCATTATTACAGTGGTGCCACTCTAGTGGGGGATATTGATAGTGGGTGAGGTTGTGTGAGTGTGGGACAGGGATATAGGGGAACTCTCTGTAGTCTCTGCTCAATTTCACTACAAGCCCAACACTGCTGTAAAAGAATAAAGTCTATTAAGAACAATAATAAATCAAAATATCTAGTCATAATTTGTTAAAAAGAGGCTATCAGGACAATAGTGCCATTAAAATTTCTTGTAAAACAAAGGATCTCATCTTGGTGGTCATTGCCTCATCCATGAAAATTGGATGAGAGTGGTTGGTGTAAGGGTAAGAAAGCATAGCAATAAAGGAGGTTGAGAGAATATACTGAGGAAAAATCTTTAGGTGTATTTGCTTTTATGATTAAACTGACTAAATATGGGTAGTCTTGGCATAATGATAAATATCTATGACTTTTAAATTAATGGTACCTGCTGGATCCATACTAACATCTTTGCTAATATTCATTGTTTCTTCTAACTTACTCTTCCACTACATCCTACTTCCTCTCTCTAGCCTTGTACTAGAATTTGCAACTTAAAATAAAAATGTTGGTATCTCCAAAAAGAAATGACGATTAGATAAGATGCATGTTTAGTTTTGGCAGGCATATTTAGTTTGGCCAAAATAACCAAATCCAGTGACTCTAAAACCACCACTGGATTCCCAAACAGACCCCAGCAGGAAGGAGCTGTAAAAGTTGTGCAGGATCTAAGAAGCCCTAAAACCCATTTCAAATGTGGTGATGTGGAGGACAAAGGGCAAGAAAACAATGTCCCAGAGGTGGAGCCAGGAAATCATTGCTGTAGAGTGATGGATGCTCTCTGACTCCGGTCCTTTGTTTATTTGTTTGTTTTCTGAGTGGAAGTTTTTATTACAGTCTTTCTGTCCCTGCGCCAACCTTATCTACTGGCTAGGGCAAAAGAGAGGGGAGGCAACTTCTCTTCCAGTATGTTAATGACTGGATAATAAAGAATAATATTTGAACTTGCTGGAGAAGACTCTATGTCAGAGATCCTGAAACTTGAGCTGGGTGAAGTGACTATATGGATGATGTGGTGTCTTCTTTGGAGAGGGAAAATGTGTATGTAGTACACTCATGAATTCGGTGGCTGGAAATATGGGTTTTGGCTCTCTGTCAAAGATTCATGCTCCACTTCCATACTTGTATTAGTCAGGGCTTTTCAGAGAAACAGAACCAATAGGAGTGTGTGTGTGTGTGTGTGTGTGTGTGTGTGTGTGTGTGTGTGTTTATTGTGAAAAAATGGCTTGTGCAACTATGGAGACTGTCAAGACCAAATCTGTGGTGTTGGCTGGCAGGCTGGAGGCTGAGGAGAACTGATGGTGCAGGATGAAGTCCGAAGGCACTGGAGAATTCTCTTTTACTTACGTTCAGTTGTGTGAGCTAGAATTTATATTTCCCCTTACCACTAATTCTTCCTCATCCCTCATAACCGATTAGTGATGAAATCCTGAAAATTTGATCTCCTTATCTGTCCTCTTCATCTCAGACACTATGACCTAATAGGATGGATCATCTCCTTCTGACTGTCCTTGTCATCTTCTAACTGGTATGCTTGCCCCTATTCTAGTTTTGGTTAAATACATCCTCCACAGATTTGCTGTCATGATCTATTGAAAACATGGGTCAGACCATAGCCCTCCACTGCCTGAAAACTTACAATGTTCATCAACCATTTTCATGATTAAATCCAAACTCCTTAGCATGCATGCAGTGCTCCCTTTAAAATAATTCAGCTTATAAATACAATTCAATAAATAAAAAAAAATAAAATAATTCAGCTTTTCCTATCTAGATAGAAGGTCACTAGGAGAACATGGGGGAGAAAGACTCGAAGCCTATTTCCCCAGGATGTCCTTAGAGCCTTGCCCCTTCCTTGCTCCTATGCTCTATTTTTTCTCTCTTTGGCCTTGCCCAGCTTGCTTTTATCCCAGTCCTGCTGGAGACTGCTGTTGCTATCGAGGTCTACTCCTCTTTTCTTTCCCAAGTGTACAGCTGCGTCTCATTTTCTAGTGTCCTTGCATTAGGTCCGATGATGGTATTCAAGCTAGTGGTATGTGGGCAGAGTGTTATTCTTGGCTTGGCCATAAACTAGGTCCTTTCTTCTTCCAACTTCATGGATAAAGAAGAAAGTTGAAGAGATACTGCCTTGGAGAGATCCTGACTGGGGACAAGGGCCTTAGATTTTATGTAAATGATAAGCTTTTGTGCTAAGCTTCCATACCTTGTTTTTGTTTTTACAGTAGCTGTTGTTTCTCTGACTTGATTTAACAGCTAGTGCTAACTCCCTCCAACTCCCTCTCCCGCTTCTTCATTTTCCATCTGGTCAAAATAACTTTCCTACGTAGAATATGCCTTCCATTTGGTTCATGTGACATTTGGGGGAGGAACAAGGGGACAGGAAAGGGGGCTGGATTTAGAGAATGGCCGTATGTTGTAGAAGAGAAAAGAATTCAGTGAAAGCTGGAAGAGGCAGCTGGAAGTTACCAGAGACTCCCCAGTCTCTCTCACACTTGGTAAGTTTGAGTTCCATGCTATCCCTGCTATAACCACTCATTATCTTTGAACCATGTGCAAAGTTGTATCGTCCTCGTTACAGGGCTTGAAGATTTGGAAGATTTGATTTTAAGCTAATTGAGGACAGGGATTACATATCCTTGCAGCTTTGTATTTAATTAAAAGTTTTTTTTTTTTTTAAGGAGATATAACTTGATAGGCTTAATGAAATTTAGGAAAAGCATTAGATCTGCCTCCAAGATACTGATAAAAAATACTTAATTTGAATCATTGAATAAAATCTAATAAATTTTTATCCTATTATGAGCACATTATTAAAATATACTTATACTTTCCGAGGTCAAAACCACCCATCTTGTGCAAAGGTTCCGATGTCAACAGTTCCTGTCAAGGCCAGATGCGTTGCCTCAAAGAACTTATCTACTGTATCTTGTATTATGCACTGTGGACTGATTATGACATATTTTAAGTTCTGTAGTTATTTTTCAGGGCATCCATATAGACAAGATTCACTTTAAATCCTTTAACACATTTTCCTCATGCGGATGTTACTGTTCAGTCCCTTGTGAGAACATGTGTTGGTTATGTTAGGGTGAGACTTAAAGTAACAAATTGACTTCCTTTCAAATGCTTTAGAAAATTTTAACCCTCAGGAATAAATCCCTAATTAGGTGGTTAAGTCTCAGGGAGTAAGTGAAAATAGACAAGGGGAAATTTTCCAGTAGAGGTCTCCCCCTCTGGAGACCATCCTGCGGGAGTTGTCAGGAAACCACGATTCTCCCCTTACAGTCCTCCCTGTTCCCCACCTGCCACTGTCCGGTGGTAGTACTTAGGTAAAGGGATTCTTAGATAAGGAATGAAGGAAAGTGGGCAGTAGGCCAGTAATTCTGGGAATCAAAGTGTGGAAATCAATGTAGGGTTGCCTGTTTGTAAAAGGGAGAGCTTTAGGGGAGATAAACACAATGGTAATGCAAGCAAGGGCGAAGAATTATCTCATTCAAAATTAATGTTCTATTTTAAACCCAAAAGATATCATTAAATCAGATGACATCTCTACTTTTGCTTTGTCCCTCTGTAAACTGCATTCTCTTTGACATGTTCCAGCACATACATCTATGTTCATAATATGCTTTTATATGTATAGTTCTTCATGTATTATCTCATTTTATCTTTACAACAGCCATGGGAATTAAGTAGGATGGGGTTGGTACCGACAGTTTATAAATCAGGAAAGTAAGACTCAAAAAGCTCCCAGGTATATTTTTGAAGGTATAAGACTGGTAATTCTCACGGTTGGGTCATTTTTTATAAACTTCATATGGATTCATAATATGCTTTTCATATCCTATAAGTCTCTTCTTTTTTTTTTTTTTTTTTTAAAGATTTTATTTATTTATTTGACAGAGATCACAAGTAGTCAGAGAGGCAGGCAGAGAGAGAAGTAGAAGCAGGCTCGCCATCCGGCAGAGAGCCCGATGCAGGGCTCGATCCCAGGACCCTGGGATCACGACCTGAGCTGAAGGGAGAGGCTTAACCCTCTGAGCCACCCAGGTGCCCCCCTATAAGTCTCTTCTTGATCTGGTCGGTTCTTCTTTCCTTCTCAGTCTTGTATTTTGTTACTTTCTCCTTTTGTCATCTCTAATACAGTCATGCCTAACATCTTGTAGTTCCTCACTTTTGCCACAGTCTGTCTCACTTCTGATCCCTCTGTTCTCTGCTTCGAAACCTTTAACATCCTGGCCACCATCTTGTCTGATTAACTCTTGGTCAATCTTCACATTTCACCGTATGTGTCATCTCTTTCTGGGAAACTTTACTGACCGATCCTTTCCATAGGAGCCCCCACAGTGCCTTGCTTGCCCTCCATCTTCATATGTGTCATGTTTAATGTATTGTAATTTTATCACCCACTGGTCTGTGAACTGTGTGAGAACAGAGGACCACATCTGTTTTATTTCACGTGCGCCTTACAGTATAGTAAGTGCTCAATATTTATTCTTTGACTGACTGAAAGGATGAGTGAGTGAATGAGTGGGTGGCTCTTTCTTAACTCGAATTTACCTTTTTTTCCCAGCTAGTTTCCAACTCTCCGTTATTATTTTCTCAAATGTTCTAATAACCTAAGAATAACAGTTATTTTGAGTTACGAGTGTGTCCCACATTTGTAAATACAATGTCTCTCTAGTCACTCTGTGGTCTTCTGAGAGTAGACCTTCTGGGAAGACCACATGTCACTTTGAGTGAGGAGAAGGAATCAATCAAATATCCCATTTTGCTACTTTTCTGGTTTTATTTTTTTTTCTCCCACCATCAATTTTTCAGCCTTGGATTTCAGTCACTTCCATTTTTAGCCCATCCATCAAGATTTGCAAATATTTTCTGTGAACCATTTGTTACCTATATAGAGCTAACTCATAGGCCAAAATAACAATAAAAATGCAAATTTATAGGAGTATACAGAAAAGGTTATTTGAATTATTGGTCAGAACATAATATAATTTTAGACTCAAGACTTTCGCATCCAAAAGTTCTCAGAATTCTTTGTTAGATTTCTCAGTCCTGACAGGCAACTTTGAAAGCTTGGGCACACTCTGGTAAGGATTTTTTAATCCAAAGGAATAAAAGCTTCTCAAAGGTTATCTATTTTGAAACATGTCCAAGATTTCTGTGAATGAGCTGCATAAAATCTTGCCATATGTTCTTCCTCATATTGATACATCTGAATAAAGTAAGATCTTTATAAAATAATGTAGGTATATTCACAGATTGATGAAAGTCATTAGTTTCTGAAGAATCAGATAAATCAATATCTGGCATTGTTTGGCACTTTTCACCTAGAAAAGTGAAATGTGGTTAAAACAAAACTATTGGGTCTTATATCATGGAGGTTTTTTTTGTTTTGTTTTTTTGGCATGGAAAGGTCTGGGGAGCAGCTGGCTACCAGCTGGAGCCTCATACTGTTTTATTGAAGTGGAATTGGGGCTTTAACAAGCTTAATTATAACAAGACTTCACCTGCATCACAGAACCCGTTAACCACCTCTCCCCCATTTTTTTTTTTTTTAACACATTGCTGGTTGTTTTGAAGGCTGTTTTCAATATTTCCATGCAGACCATATTTGATCTCAAAGCTTTATAGTGATACTCTTGATTTAGTTACAATGGCACAAAAGGGTAAATTAAATCTAGCTACTTTTGTGTAGGTAAGATCAGGACTTGGAGATAATGGTGTTATCTATAAACTTTATTTAAGTGATAGATCTGGTTGGATCTTCTGTTTCAATGAGTTGATGAGGGAACCATGTGTTCGTATCATTAGTTCATGTATCCTGAGGGTTCACCTTTGTTTTGCTTTATGATTCTCTTAAGCATATTATATAATGTGAGCCTCATATTTGATTGTAAGCTCTTTTAAGTACTTCCTAATGTAGCTGATACAGTTCCCAACATGCAGCTGACACTTAGGAAATGCCCTTGATAGCTTGATTTACTGGAAGTCTATACAAATTTGCAAAAAAAAATTAATCACATATTTAAATATTATATTATATGTTTTTAAAGCATAACTACTAAATGATTAGCCACAATTTCCTTTCAGTTTTGTTTTTGGTCCATTTATTCTGCAAAAGTTATGTTCAATGAAAAGTTTATTTAACATTCATTAATGTTTTCATAATCACATTAATGGTATTTAAGGCAGATGAACAGCTTTCACCTCAGCACCTTAAAAAGGATTAAAGAACACGAAATCATGTCCTTCAGTTTTATGTAATAGGAGGCCATGGAATATTAGGTTTTGATAATAAAAAATTGCACTATGTAGGTTTATTTAGGTTGTCCTATGGATTAGAGAGTTTGGTAGTTGCGATTCTGGTTTCTTACTTGTTTTTTAAAAATTGACCTATAATTTACATTCAGTAAAATCAACCTTTTAGTAGATATCCCATGAGTTTTGATGGATACAAATAGCCATGTAACCATCACCAAAACCAAGACACAGAAGAATTAATTCCATTCAGTCCACAGTTTCCCTCTTGCTCCTCCACCCACCTTCAGACTCTGGCCGACTACTGATCGGTTTCATGTCTTTAGAGGCTGGCCTTTTCCAGAATGTCATATAAATGCTTTCAAACCGCTTTCAAATCTGCCTTCTTTCCCTCAATATAATGTACCTGAGGTTCATCCATGCTGTTCCATGTATTAATAGGTTGTTCCTTTTTACTGCTGAGTGATATGGCATTAAATGAATGTATCAAAGCTTGTTTAGTCATTCCTGGGGGAGTGTTTAGACAGAGATTTAAAATTACCTTTCAAATATTAAGAGAAAAAAATGAAGAAAATCTTTGGTTGGTGACAATAGTACTAATACAATGTGAAAATGTTGGTAAAAGGTAATAATCCCCTGTCACTTTTTATGCTAAAAGATTTCTAGATCCTAGGCAGCCTGGAAAGGCACAAAGCTACTGGATAAATTAGCTGTTAGCGTGAAATAAGTGGGTTGACCTTTTTGGATTTATGTTCATAGCTTTCTTGTCATCAATAAGGTAATTATATTTCTATTTTTCAGCAACACTTGGGATTAGAGATATTTATGTCTTAGAAAAGGAATTGGGGACAGTTGGCTTAGTCCAAAAGCAATATTGCAGTAGCAATGTTTCCTAAACTGAAAATTGGATGAAAGGATCATCTCTGATATTTACTATATAGCTTATTTTCAGGGGTTTAACCAATACACGGTATCAATGAGAGATAGGGAAATGCCATATTGTTTTGGACAGTCTTATTTGGAAGGGATCATGGTCCTGTAATATGTTTCTTTTAATAAATATATGTATTATTCAGTCTCTTTTTCACATATTTTAATATTTTAAATTCAATTTCTCTCAAGCTCTAAGATTCAAATTCAAATATCTCTTCTTTGTAGCTTTCTCTGACTTTCCTTTTTGCTCTTCTTTATTCTCCCTCTGGCAGGATTTTACCATCTCCTTCATCTCTGCTAACATCTCTGCTAAGTGTGCATTCCTTTTCTCTTATAGCACTTCTCAAATTGCATTGTAATTATTTGTTTACATGTCTGTCTCCCTCACCAGACTGTGAGTTCTTCAAGGACTGAGACAACGTTTTACTTAATTCATTTGGTATACCCACAGCCTGTCAGTGTCTCTCACATGATAGGCACGTAATAAATGCTGAAAGATAAAAATGGGGGGATTAATGAACAAATGTAAATTATTGTCATCTCTGATTTATTTGGCAGTCATATCATAGTGTGCAAAAAAGAAACACCCATCTTTTTACTCTTTCAATGTCAAGTCTTTTTTAGAAAACTGCAGTGTTTAACAGTCTTCTCAACTCATATTGCATAATTCCATAATACTGATAACAGCACTGTAACTAAAATGTAAGCACTGCCAAATCATTATAAATCATACTGAGTTGCAATCCTGGGATCTATGAGTATAGTTTTTGTTTAAGTCATTTTATAAAAAAAATAAGTGATGTTTGGTTGGATATACAAAATTCGATAACTAATGATTAGGATTTTTAAACTCATTTGCATTTGCAAGTAGTTTAAGTTAGAATTTATTCTTAGGGAAAAAATAATAAAGGAGTTAAGTAGAGTCATTGAGGTGATTGAGTAAGCTTGTTGGTAAATGGTTCACTTGCTCTAAGACCTAGATTAACCCTCAAAGTTGGTGAGTTAGGTAGGATGGTACTGAAAAGCTTGTTGAGTATTAAGTTTATCTTTTGAACAAATGTTTGGTTTCATTAAAAATGAAAATGCACTCCACCTAGATTCTCTTATTTTTATGTAAATTTATGTGTACTTAAGAGAAATTTAATTATTCTATTTTACTTATTTATACTTGAGTCATTAAAAAGATATTTGGTAGTGGATAAGAAGGGCCTCTTTCTTGGCTTTACTCTTTATTATTATAAACCCCTAAGACTTTTTTTCTCTGATATCCAACAAACTTAAACAATTAAATGTTCTGACAGCCCATCACCTCCAATGCTTATTTTGGCTGAAGAAGTGGAAAAATATTTCATTCACTGTCCTTAGTAAATGATGTCTGATAGGTTATGTTGTTTTTATAAATAACCTTATGTAAAATTAAACACATAAAATTGCAACATGGACATTTATAGATCCTTAAGAATGGGGACCATGATTTCTTATTCATGATTACATTAGTAGTTCCTAGCAGAATGGCTAGAACAAAACAGAAACTCCATAAATATTGAATATGGATTAACTGATGGATGCACTAACAAATGTTAGAGGATAATATAAAATTTTTTGTTTAGTGATTAAATCAGCAGAGGGAGAAAGCAAAGGTCATTTTCGTATTTGAGGCATGTGAGGAATTTCAATTATGATGGGAGGCCTGCAGAGAGA
Source organism: Mustela nigripes (assembly GCF_022355385.1). Classification (NCBI taxonomy): domain Eukaryota; kingdom Metazoa; phylum Chordata; class Mammalia; order Carnivora; family Mustelidae; genus Mustela; species Mustela nigripes. The sequence goes on from NC_081562.1 coordinate 78,811,684, forward strand.
AAAACCTTGATTTATATGCAATGCATATTTTGTAACCTGGAAAAAAAATTAGGAAGGTCAGTCTTAAACAAAACAAAGCAAAGATTTAATTAAAATGACAGAGCTTTTGATTAGCCAATATTGGGATTAGAAAAATGTTGGGATGGGAAGACTAGAAGTGCTTGTTTTTTTCCCCCTTCCGCATGTTCTTAAATTGACCAACATATTTGTGGTTACCAGGGAATGAGCAACAGCTAGTTTCTATATTCCCTGAATATGCACTTTTCCCCCACTGGACTAGAATTTTAGAATTCTCCAGAACCGTTGGCTGGGAAGATGTATGTTCTACTTACTAAGCTCTGGTTCCAGAATTGTGGTGTCCAAAAAGTTGTGAATGCTCACTGAATCACTGACGATGGTGTGAAAAGAAGCCATTAGAACTGTCATTTATTTTTATTTTTATCTAAAAAAATTAAGAAAATGAGTTAAGCTTTACCCATTCTGTAGATTTTTTTTGTTAAATATAGCATACATTTAAAAAATGACCAATAAAAGGCATCTGGTTAGGTTAATTTTCGTAAATTTTCATATACACCTATATAACCAACACAGATCAAGGAACAGGCATTATCAGAACCATAGAAGACCCCCCCCTCCCCCATATGACCAACTGTCAGAGAAAAATCACTATCTTGACTTCTAATACCATATACTGGTTTTACCTTATTAAAAATTTTACCTAAATGGAATTTTTGTGTATTTTTTTATCTGACATTTTTCTACTCATCAGTATGTTTATGAGATTTACTTCCAATTTATATAGAGTTGTAGTTCATTTTCAGTGTTGTATATTACTCCATTGTATGTCTCATGGTTTATCCATTCTACTGTTGAACATTTGGGTTTCCTTGTCACCAGTTTTTGGTTTAGTACTGCTATGAATACTATTACCTACCAACATTTTTGTTAGATGAATACCTAGGAGTGGAATTCCTGAGTTTTAGGATACACAAATAGTCTTTAGTAGATAGCTCTAAACAGTTTTGCTAAGTGGTACCAATTTACTCCCAACAGCCATTATATGAGAGTTCTAGTACTCCATATCCTTACCAGCACATGATATAGTTAATTTTTTTACTGCAGTTCTTTTGTGTGTAGAGTGATATTACACTGTGGTTTTGATTTCTACCTCCTTCATAACTAGTGACTTAGCATTTTTTTTTCCAGATGCTGAATGATCATTTAGATCTTGTTTTCCTGTTTAGGTCTTTTGTCCATTTTTTGGGGTGGGTTGTTGGGTAGGTTATTGATTTATCAAAATTCTTTACACCAATCTTTTACTGATGTATGTATTATAAATATCATCTCCATCTCTGTGGCTTGTCTTTCACCCTCTTTATGGTGAAACATTAGTAATTTGTTTTGTGGCGTGACATTGGCTCATCCTCATTGCACATGCACATAATATGGTCACCATAAACGTGATGTGGAGGGGGCTTGGGAAGAGAAGTTGCATGGTGAACTTAACTGTGGCGCCCTCACTTGGACCGTTTTTCCCCCAAGATATTGTTATGCACTATAGCTTAATATGTGCATATTTTGCTTTGAATGACTTGTTATCCAGTTTTCACTAGACTGGTCTTTATAAAATGGATAAATGGCTTTAAAATACTCCTGCAGGGGCGCCTGGGTGGCTCAGTGGGTTACAGCCTATGCCTTCGGCTCTGGTCATGGTCCCGGGGTCCTGGGACTGAGCCCCATGTTGGGCTCTCTGCTCAGTGGGGAGCCTGCTTCCCCCCTCTCTCTCTGCTTGCCTCTGTGCCTACTTGTGATTGCTCTGTCTGTCAAATAACTAAATTAAAACAAAACAAAACAAAACAAAACAAAAATAATCTTTAAAATACTCCTGCAATGCAGACTTGAATTGAAGATAATAGAGCAAGCATTTGGGCACTACAGGCAAATGGTTGATCTGACAACTTCTCCCCAAATAAGAGCTATTCTTCAGGTAGATAAAGAAAATGGCTAACTGATAGTATCAGAAAAGCTAGTCAAAAAATAAATTTATTGGAAAAGCTATTAATAATAAAGATATATCTACTCTAGTTAACAATGAGCTTTGTCCGAATATATTTTTCCTTGGTATCCTAAAGTATAAAGCCACTATAATTAACAAAACATTAAATGTGTTTATTTCATCTTTATCTCGTCCTTTTAAATTTTCTAGTTTTTGTTTAATACAGCTATAATTTATAAACAAATTAATACATTCCTATTAGGATCATAATCAAAATAGTCTGGATCACTGCTCTAGAAAATTTTAAAACTATGGAGGTACTGCTAACTGGACGTATTACCGTGCAAACCTCTAGGAAACCTTTGGAATGGAAATTTACAAAGCACCTTTTCTGTTTTAGTTTAGACCTGGCTATTTGAGAAGCATGGCAGAGAGTTACATAGTGCATGCAGGGGAGTGGAGGTAGCTGGGACAGAATTTGGATAGATTTCTAAATAATAGAAGTTATTGTTCTCAACTCGCTATTGTTTTATAAAAGCTGTCCTGAATATCCTCCTTTGCTCAGGAAAGGGCTGATTCCTGAGAATGGTTATCCCTACCAAGGACAGTAGATTTCACTTTGGAACGTAGGATTCGAAACGTGAGTTGGGATGCCTGGGAATATCTAACTGTGTCTTAACTAAGGCAGCAAATCCCCTAGTAGAGGCGGTGGCTGCATTGTGGCCTCTGGAGCATTTTGAGGAGAACCCGGCTTCTTGAACGTTACCTTAATGGCTTAAGTAAGCTTAAAGAGTCACATAAGTATTTCTTTTCTACTGAGTCTGTATCTAAATATAAATAATCTAAAGAGAAAAAGACAGAGGATACACATTTTTTTCTTCATATTCCAGAGATTTTATAAGACTTGGTGACAGTAACTGAGCAAACCATTTTGTTTGCGGGGGTATTCATTATAAACGTCTCCATCTGATGAATGACAATGGCCTCAAGAGTCGCCTCATACATCCTGTGTGTTGTTGGCAAGCCTGAGAGAGGCCACCCTGGGTGGGTGAGGCTTCAGGCTCTCCAGGAGAGGACTGTCCAGATCTTGTCAACAATCCATTGCAGTTGTTTTTGGCTGCACACTTGGTGGACGCTCTTCTTCCAACTGAGCCTCACATCATCCACTTGGAATGATCTGCCCTCCTCTCACTCCTATCCGAAAGGCTGAGAATGCTTTGGAAGAAAATGCCGTGGAAATGTGAAGCATTATTTTAGGAACAAAAATCTCTGTAGCCGCAAAGCTTCTGCAAAGCGCTGCATCTACAAGCGACATATCTGCCACATCTGTTTTTGTGTGTGGGAGGAATGCTATATTTATCATCCAAGATGAGTCACCCTGTAAAGGAGCATAATCTACTTGAGCTTTTGTGTTTAAACTGCTCTTTGGTAGAGTGAGCTGTAGTATTTAAGCTTTAAGTGGTACATATCTAGGCCTCCTGGTCTCACCCTGCCAAGAGCAACAATGATAGTACAGAGGAGAACACCTCCTTCCTTCCGTTTCCTCTAAGTCTGTCTTTTTCACAATATTAGGGCTGAGACAAAGCAGGGAGGACCCTGAAGGGGGCTGCCATGAGAGACCAAGCCGTCCCACACCTGTTCTAGCTGAATTTGGCAATGCTAGAAGACACAAAAACAAAAGGTGAGAAGAAATATTATAAAACGTCAGTTAAAGAACTTTCACCAATCATTAAGCATCCATAGTCATTGATATCAGATTCTGAAGTATAAAACCCTGGGCATATCTGATCCATTCCCTAAATATTTTTCCTTTAGTTTCCCAAAGTCTAAAGAAAAACAGTGACTTTAACCCTCTTTGCAATTCTATCTTACCGGGGAGGGTCTAAAAAAACAAAACAAAACTTTTTCGTTTTCGACATTCATTTGCAGACAGAATATTATTTTCTTTTACTCTAAAATGTTTGTATGGTATTTCAATGGCTATTGGTAAGTGGTTTCCATGAAGTAAGCATGTCTTTCAAAAGAAAATGTGTGGCTTGGGAACTTTCCAAAGTGGAAGTTAACACTTAATAGTTTCCCTTCTGTAGACTGTATCTTCAGTTTGTCTTCTATATCCCAATACTTGGTTAAGAAGCCTTACTTGGACCAACAGAGCTATATGACCTAGGTCATGAATCAAATAGCACTGGGTCTATGAGTGGGACACAGCTCATAATATTGTCCCACATATTAGCTCACTGCTTTACTTCTAGCTCCTACCTTCATATCCTGTTCAAGAAGAGAAAGAGATAATCCAATGGATAATCATGTCTCGTTCTCTTTAGAGTTATATAGTCAGAGTATATAAACACAGGGTTTAGCTGACACATTTGTTATAGTTTTTTTGTTTGTTTGTTGTTGTTTTTTTCTTTTGGTCATTTAAATTGAATTCTAAGGAGGTCTGGGGATAAGTTCAGTTCACACTGATATCCAATTATCTTTACAATGAGGAGCCTAATTGACTTTCTGATCAGGTCATTGCATGGCTCTAGTTCATTTGAGAAGCATAGGAAAGTTCTTTCTGTTCACACCAAGAAATACATAGGCAACATTTTCTTTATTCTTGTTCCTATCAGTCTCAACTTACTCTTTCCTATGAGTTTAAGTAACAGAGTTTTGCTTAAAACATAAACATAGATCAGAAGCCATCAAATATTAGGACACCACCAACCCTCAAACTTTTCTGCAGCATCCCCCCCACCCCCCATACAGAAATGTGAAGGAACATAACTCAGAAGAGGCAGTTGTAGTACTGGAGTAAGAAGACAAGGAACAGAGAAAAGTAGAACACCAGCTCCAAAGAGAGAAACAGTGATGGTTATCTGAGGCTCAGGGATGCACTTGGGAACTTGGTTTATGATTGCAGGAAGGCACAGATAATGAAAGAGCACGGAGGAGTGCCAAGGAGAAAGATGTATGCCTCCCTGTTTGCTTACCTTTCCTTTTGTTAGGCATTCTTATGAATGGATGGCCCTGATGATATAAGGGGCCTGTGAAGAGATCTGTATGTCTCAAAGAAGAATATCACCACTAGTGGGAAAATGCGGAAAGATGTCTGACTGTGGGTCAAGAAATGATAAAAGTGTTCAGAGCATCATGATGTGGTAGATTCAGCATTGTTACAGAGTATGGTAAACATTCGGTCACACTTCATTCACGTTCTACTTCTCCTCCTCCTCCTCTGCCTCCTCCTCCTTGTTTTTATTGCTGCTTTTGTCGATTATTTTCAGTACTTCCTCCACCTTTACTTTGCATCCCAATTATACATGTGTTACCCAGCCATGAAGATCATTTCTCTAGTATTTAGGTTCTATTTTTTTCACTGAGTTTTCTCTAATCCTAACCCACACTGACCTTCCATTTTGGGATTAATACTTAGTTGCACACTATCTTAAAGTGTTCCTTGTTATTTCAAGTATTATTTAATCTTGTTAAATGAACAAGGTAATAAATACACTGAAGACTGAAACCATATCCTATTTATTTCTCTGTATTCACCACAATAATTAAAACAATGTCAAACATATAGAATGTCCCTAATAACTGTTTGCCAAATCATAGGTATTTGATAAATATTGTTTAATTGACTGTCTTCCTTCTGCATGCCTAGAAAAGTATATACATGTTTACTGTACTATGAACAAAAGGGTGAACAAAATTTATTAATGTTCATAATTTATTTGACATACTCATATTTCCATCTTGCCAGGTTAAAAAAATTTAGTCTATTCTTGACTTACCACTCTGTCCCAAACTAACAAAAACAAATTAATAAAGAAAAACCCTTAAGAGAAAAACTCCAAAAAACACCAAAAAAAAAAAAATCCAAAGAAACCACCACAACAAAAAATCCAAACAGTCTTGAAATGAATAAAAATAATATATTTATAAGGCCAACATAGATAAATATAGATTATAACTGGGAAAGAATTACTCAGTCAAGATTATGTTTATTATGTAGGAATTGAAACAAATATTTAAAATAAATTGAAACAAATATTTGAAATGAATTGAAACAAATATTTGAAGTGAATTAATAATGGATAGAGCAGCATCTAATTTTTTCCACATAATCCAGTTTAGATCAAGAATACTTTGTAGCAAGAACATGAAATCAGTTGACCTTTGCTGGGAATTATGGCTGGTTAACTTCGTAGTTCATTTCATATTGTATTTGCAACATGAAAGAAAAATCTTCCAGTCCCCATCTGCTGAATTATTCCCCTCCCGTCCTTCAAAGCTCATGCCGAAAAACTACCTCTCCCGCAAAACCTTCAAATGGAAACTGCATGGGAATTCTCTGCTCTGTCATATGAGAACAGTGAAACAGCCGTTTTAGCTCTTGATTAATTCAAGCAAATGAGAAACAATACAATTAGATATGATTCAATATGCAGCAGGATTTTTCTTTTTTCTTCGAAAAAAACTTTTTGTTGTTGTTGTGACTGTTGTCTGACTTGGTCAGATCTGCTTGGAAGTATATGATAAAGAGGGACTGACTTTTTTTTTTCATCATGTTTACATTTTGGGCATTAAAGACATAAATGCTGCCCATTATCTGCTAAGATTACAACCTATCCAGCCAGTTTCTTTTTTAGTCAGAGCTTCTCTTTGGCTGAAACAAAGACTATTTTCTAAATGCTTGATAGCAGAACACTTCCAAGCACTGATGTAGCCATAACTCTTGTGCCAGTTGGGTAGGATAGACTTCCCCAAAGCTGAAAAAAGTCCTGTTCATTTATTTCTCCACTGGGGCCTGTCTCTTGATGTTTCCCAGGCATAGATGGATGGATACCAACCCTAGCATACTCCAAATATGAGACCAAATGAGATAGTTAGTAGAAACTCCACCATGAAGACATTCCATTCTCATGGTGGAGTTTGGGGTTGGCGGTGTGCAGTGTGCTCTCATGTAGGTATTCCTGTTTACTTCTTTGCATCTGTGAATTTGAATTCTTCTTCCTTTAACGCTTCTGTTCTATTGGACCTTGTGGAATACACCCTCCTAAAACAATATTGTTTTTTTTTCCTTTTTTTTCCAATTACTTCTCCTCTAACAGAAATATTGCTCTCTCATTAAGAACCTAAATTCCTAATATCCTCTTTCATGCAGATCTTACCTCTCACTGGCCCTGATTAATTGGGGTGGTAGCGAGAACTGGCTTTTTTGGTACATCATTTCTTGATCAGTGAACCAGCTCGTGAGCAGGTATGGAAGAAACCCGAAAGAAAGGCATTATTTTATTTTACTTTAGTTTCAAATGGTAACAGTTGGAGTGAAGGAGCCCTGCCTTCTGTGGCACTTCCCATTTTCATCACCTCAAGGCCTTTACTTTCTTTCATGGGGCCTTCCTTAAAACATCACTGTAATTTATTTCAGGTTATATGAATGATTGGCTGCATTTTTTTTTTTTTCTGAGTATTCCCTGCAATCTTCCTTAATCATTTCATTACTTACACTTTTGATCCCGAAGCTTCCTTGGGCTGTTACCTTTCTATTCCTGACCCGATAGACCTGTAGCTCATTGCTTCTTGAGCCACACAGACTGAAATTTGCCATTGTAAGTCAATACTTTTCTTTCTGAGATCTTTAATTCAGCACTTCCCTGCCTCAACCACAATTGTTTTACCTGCATTCTTTCCCCCATTTAATTCAACATTTATTCTCTGTTCTCTTTTGTGCCTTTATAGGCTTAAAGAGCATCTCTTGTCTCTCTTTTCTGACCCAGCCTTGTATGCTCGGCCAACCTCTCAGTTCATCTTTCTGATCCCTTTCCTGCCCAACTCATTAGAGCTCCAGCTTGGATAACCCCCACCAGGTGCCCTCCCAGCTACTCTTGGTGTTTTCTTTGAGATGACAGAATGTTTTAGAGAAAGAGGGAAAAAAATATGAAGGCTCACCTTCATATTTTGACTAAAGATGCTCTACTCTCACTCTCAATTCTCCCTAATAGGGAAATTCGTGTCTTCGTTCAGCTTTAGCATTGAATTTAGTAGTGTTTTTTTCTTTCATCTCCCAATACCATCTGGTTATTCCACTATTTTAGGGAGAAAGAGCATGCAGTTTGTCCCCTTTTGCATGTTCTAGTCTTTATCCCTGTATCTTCCTTTCTCTCTGACCCTTCCCCAGTTGAGACTTCACTCTTCTCTCGGTGTTCTGGACTCCAGATGTTACCAGTATGTTCAGCATATTATCAAGTATCTACTTTTTCTCTAACAATCTTATTCTATCCCAACCTGTAGATACATACATCTTAAATAAAAACAAAAGCAAAAACAAAGCTCACTCCTTCAACAGACGTTATTGGACCTGCTCTCTATAGGCACTTTTCTAAGTATACAGAAGACAAGGATCGAAGTCTCCATTAACACAGACTTTTGTATCCTTGCTACCTTTTCTATAGACAAGTGAATTCTTTACTTTCTTCAAAAAATTTCCAAGTATGGTCCTCATGTGACTTCCTCTACTTCCTCCTAACAATTCTCTTCAGAAATCTCTTACAGTCTGGGTTTGTACCCATTGAAGCTGTTCCTTTAAGGATGAAGATAAAATGATGGCTTAGATCTTTTCTCTGTCCTTATTCTCTTTGCTCACTTCACTTTGTCTTATATTCTGTTTTCTCTTTTTTTGGTTCTCCTCTCTTGCCTCAGATGTCTTCTTTATCTCCTCTAACACCTTAAGTTTGGTTGTCCTTTAAAATGTTATCATAGGGGCGCCTGGGTGGCTCAGTGGGTTAAGCCGCTGCCTTCAGCTCAGGTCATGATCTCAGGGTCCTGGGATCGGGTCCCACATTGGGCTCTCTGCTCGGCAGGGAGCCTGCTTCCCTCTCTCTCTCTCTCTCTCTCTGGCTGCCTCTCCATCTACTTGTGATTTCTCTCTGTCAAATTAATAAATAAAATCTTTAAAAAAAAAAATAAAATGTTATCATAAAGCTTATAGCATCTTTTCTTTAAATACTCTATCAAGAAGCAGCTGTATTTTAAAGATTTCTAACTTTCATCCCATCTCTCAAAATTATAGGCAAACTCTGGCTTTGTATCTCCTCTGCAAGCCATATTTCAAATGGCTTATCCAGCACCTCTCTTTGAACACACTGCCACACCTCCCGTCAAGTCATCATGGCTATGAGGCAGGTCTGGAACATGCTGAATTACAGAAGAGAAGAATCCTAACCGGGAGGAGGGCACCCAGAGAGTTAATTCCTCTGTAGAGTCAGCCCCAACAATATCAGCTGGAAATGTCCCAAGGCATGAGTCCAATTGATATGGTCATTTTATGTGCTGTTCAGGCAATGCCAAACCAGTAGATCTAACATTATCAGGGTCACAGTGCTAGGAATTTCAGGGAAGGGGTAGAAATGTCAGAAGCTGTTTATGTGTGGCAAGTCCTGAATTCATGGTTGGATACATGGAAAATATAAAACAAATTTACAGAAATTAATGAACAAGAGACACAGAAGACATTTTAGATGAAGTTATTAGGTGAAATAATTCATGGGAGGGCCCCAGAGCAGATTATATATAGACTGGTGGTCAAGGCAAAGTTCTAGTGATATGGATAGTGGCAATCAGAGTGTATGGTGCTGGATAGTAAGGTAGTAAGAGGAGGGATCTGGGGAAAGGTTATCTTTTAGCTAAGTGACAACATGGCCTACCAAGATATTTGTATGACGAGGGCCAAATTGCTGATGAATTTCTTGGGCTATTTCAATTGCTGTCTTACTGGACATCTCTTTAATATGGACGCTATCAGCCAGGCATTGAAACTTTAAAATCTACTATGCTAACATCTATGAAGCAACTCTTTTTTTTTTTTTTAAACTCTTATTTCCCTGAATATTTCTTCTTAATCTTCTGTATGTGCTACTCCTCTTTTTCTGCTTTTGAATATGGGTGGCTCCCTTGGATTCTGTCTTTGGCTCTCTGCCATTCTCTCTATCTTCATTTTCCTTGGGCAAACTCATTCACTTTTTTGATCTTAACTACTACTATATATCCTGTTGCTTTGTAATCCACGTCTACAGTTCTGGTATCTCCCTTCAGACTCATATATTTAACTACTTGCTAGTTAAATCCATTTAGATGTCTTACTCATTATGTTGAAATACAACGTGTTCAAAAAAGATCTGAAATTTCTCTCCCTCCAAACCCACTCTTCCTTCCTATGTTTCCTTTGTTAATTAATTACAACATTATTCACATAGTTACTCCAGCCAGAAATTTGGAGTCATCCTAAGCCACTTCCTCTTTCTTATTCCCCACGTATAATCAACCTGCCAATCCTACTTATTTTACATTGTGATTATTTCTCAATCTCTTATACTTTCCTAGTTCAGTCTATCATCACTGCACACCTGAAATATGTCACTAACCCAATCCTTGCTCTCCCTGACTGGCTGACTAGCTTCTCTACATTAAATTACCCTTCAGATAGTCTGGGTGCTGTATCTGAAATACATATCTGGCTCTTGTCACTTTCCTGCTTCTAACCTTGTTATGGTTCTTCATTTTTATTGAATCAACCTAAGCTGCTTCGTCCGACTTAATGACCCTTCATGATCTGGCTCCTATCTGGTCTCTAAGCATCATCCACTTTTATATCTTACCTTTCACTACTTGCTAAAACTGAACTCATGACTTATTTTTATCTGCTTCACATCCCCTAAATATATACATCTTATATTGCTATCATTTTTTTTCCAGTCTTCTAAACTGGAAGTCAACGTATAGTCCTTTACATTTCTCACCAGTAACACAAAACAGTTTCTCGCTAAATTGATTAATTTTATTCCAGAAAGTATGTCTCAAATCTGGACCTTCCATTTTATTCCTCTTTTAATATTTCTTACGTGAACAATAAAATCATCTTGACACTACTAAGTTTAGCTTTCTTAGCCTTTGATGATCCTATTCTGTGTTACAGCTTTGGTTATTCTTGAAACTGCTCCTAAAAGCATTGAATATTTCTGGAGGAAAAGGACATATTACAGATATTTATTACCACTAGGTCCAAAGTAAATACTTTATATATAATTGGGAAAAAACACATAGATAGATTAAATATGTGGCCAGAATTACTCAGCCGTTACTCATGGATATAAGATAACATTTATTTCCCTGATTTTTGGTAGCAGAAGGGACTAGCAAAACCTAAGAATGAAAAGAATTTTTTTCTACAGAGTTCCATGGAGAATTTATCGTAAACTAAAGGGATATGTCACATTATTCATTGTTTAAATAATCTTAGTGTTATCCATACTTATCTTCTTGCCCATACAGTGGTGTGAATATGGACATGGTGTTTTGAAGTTATCTAGGCTTTTATGAAAAATAAGCAGCTGATTCCACAAACTTGAGAGAAAATTTTTTCAAGAGAAATTGTCTTTCTGGAGATTTGGTACTCCCTATCTTGGATTTGACCAAAAATGCTGTTCAAAACCAACTTTCTGGGAAGTAATTTCCATGAAAGGTTTCTTATTTTCCTTTTTCTTCCTGCCAATTCAGTAAAAGCAGCTCCAAAGTCAAGTCTTAAATTGAGGCCTGGTGAAAAACTACATGCTTTTAATAATTCAATAGCTTCATAAAGGTCCCTCAATGCGTGAACCTAACAGCAATATATACTGTTAATGAGAATGGAAAACTTGGAAAGAGAGTGCAGAAGTGAGCCTGCTGAGGAACTGAAGACGGTAGAAAGAAGCATTCCACAGTTTAAGAAGTGGTTATAAAAAGTGACTGATTAAAATGTTCAGAGGAAATGTTCCTGTTATTTTGTTGGAAGGTACACATAATTCACAGTTTTCACCAGTTCTTTTTGGGGGGTCCTACTTTTCACCACACCTCTTACTGGACATTTGATCACAAAGACTCACATTTCACTTTTCACCAATATAGCTACTAATTTGGTGGCTTCCCCTCATAGCTGACAGCTCCCCCATAATCAGGAGGGAATAGGAGACCAGCCGGGGCTTGGCCTTGCAGTAATCTTCTTGAAGCTACATTTGCCTCAAACACATTGTGTCTAAAAGCAAGGTCTGCCTTTAATGTTGGCAAGTTGATGATGGGGAAGAAAAAAAAAAAGTGTCTGAGTTCTCCTAGAGGATAACCTTATCTTGAGTGTGAGTTTGTTTGGAATGTCAGCAGCCAGCCTGAAACAAAGAATTCCTTGTATGGTGAAGATGTCTTTTGCATTTATTTTTCCAATGGAGAACTGAGTTGAAGACAATAGTCTCTGGGGGAGAAAACAGAGTAAACTACACTTTAGGTCACTGGCATTTACAATTAATATGATTTTTCTTTTTTTCCTGGTGACCCAAACAGCAGGTATCTGCCGTTTCGATTCAATTAACTACTTGCTGCATTTCCCCCTTACTGTCAATTTAGGTAGTCTAGACATTGTGGTCACTCTCTGGTAAGTGGGCTTCTTTCTGGGAATTGATTTCTTTTGGATCATCGAGGAGGTCTCAGCAGACCTGGATAACTCTTCCCACACGTTTCTTTTGCCAATATATTTCAATATCTGTGACTCCATAATAAATTGATACATCTGCATCATATTAATACTACATTAGAGAAATGCAATAGTAACATGATACAATAGAAACATTGCTAACCCCCTAAGACTTTCACATGGCTCTGCTGCATAAAAACCATTACTGTCAATTACAACTCACAGACCTTATATCTCCGAAAAGGCAAAATAGACTGTGTCCTGGATGCCTTTGAGTAGTATAAACTGTCTTGTTATCAACACCAACACTGCTGTCCAGAGATAAGGAAAGCAGACACTCGGACTGCCTACTCTGTAAGCTCTGCAATTTTTTTTTTTTTAAGTAACCCTTGGCACTTTCCTCTTTAGCATTATTGGTTTGTCATTCTCTGGATAATTGTTCATAAATCATTGCTTAAATTGCTCTTGGACTCCATAATGTTTCTTGCCAAAAAGTATTTCACTAAATATTTAATAGATTTTCCAAAATAATTTGCTCATAAGATACTTAGATTTCAGATTTTCAAAATGATAGGAAAAAGCATTAAAAAAATTAAGACTTTTCCTATAAGCTAACTTTGCTGGATATAATTTTAATTTCCAAAGTAAGCAATACACGTGCATGAATCTTAGACCCTTTCTAACCACATTCCTAAATATCTGTTCTTTCTAGTTAGTTCTGGGCACAGGACATCTCTTTTCTATGGAAGTTGACTCTTTTCACAGAAGTTTTCAAAGAAATAAATACTATAACCTTTTGGGTTAATTAAATCTATTGTTTTATAAAGACTTTTAAAGGACTAACCTAAACCTTTGTGCTCATTTGAAGTCAATGTCCTGTGCTTCTATCATTATAAATAAAAATTAAAAACAGCTGCTTACCTCTGCCCATTCCTTTCTACATCTCTGAAATATATTGGTAGGTTTGCCTCTTCATATTTCTACACTTAATAGGCCCAGTTCCCGTGACCTTTCCTCAGAGAGACAATTTTCTAACCATTTAATCATTTTCATTGCTCTTCTTTGGACATGCTCCAAATTCTCTATCCTTGGGTGGGCCCCCAGTGGTCATAGTGTTGTAGTATGGACTCCTATGCTGTGCTGACTAACTAGGAAGTTACTTCATTGACTGCACATAACAATAGCCTGATGTCATTCTATCCATGTGGCTACACCTCATTTTACGTAATTTTGGTACATGAAAATTCACATACAGCTTAAAAATATGCTTTGCAAGATGATTCATCATAGGAGAACGTCTAACATATGTCTAATATAGAATTTGTTTTTCAAAATCTATGTACTAGGTACAACTTTTGAGAGAATATTTGTCATGTGAGGTAAAATACACAATATCCATCTATTCATTCACTCATTCAGTCTTTCGTTTATTCAGGAAAATTTGTCAAATGCCCATTATTTTCTGGTAGCCACTGGGGATGTAAAAATGAATAGCTCACTTACCTCAGCTCCTTACCTTGAGGAGTATGCTGCCCAGAGGGACCGTATGTAAATAGTTTGGAGTTTCAAATCAACCAGATATGTGTGGAAATTATGCTCCTTCTGTTGACTAGCTACACTATTATCAGCACGTACTTACTTTCTCCAAATTTTAGTTTCCTCATTGTTATTTTATTTTTAAAGATTCATTGATTAATATGAGAGAGAGAAGGTGTGTGAGGAATAGCGGGGAGGGTCAGAGAGAGAGGGAGAGAGACTGTCAAGCAGACTCCCTGCTGAGCTAGAAGCCTGATGTGGGGCTCAATCCCATGACCTGAGATGAAATCAAGAGTCAGACACTCAACTGACTGAGCTACTCAGGTGCCCCTAATTTCCTCATCTTGAAAATGAACTTATATAATGACAATTACTATTTCATAGGGGGTTAAAGAAGACATACATATGGATAGTGTGACAGAACAGCTTGTTATATTCCAGAGCCTTCCCTATAGCAGGCAATTTTATTTTGGCCAAAATAGTGAATACAAGAATGAGTAAGCAAGTCAAACATACATGAAAACTGATTTGTACAATACATTATAATGGGCAATAAAATACAATTATGAACAAAATCTTATGGAGGAACAGAAGAGCAAAATACAAAGCCTACATGTGGGGATTCTAGGAAACGTGCAGAAAGTAATATGTAAATATGTCAGTTAGGACAAGGAGCTCTTTACTAAGTGAAAAATGTGGGGGAGGGCATTCCTGAGGGAAGGGAGAATATCTGTAAAGGCTCTGAAATCCAAGTAGGTAAGGCAAATCAGGAAATTGTGGGAGGCTAGGTACATTTTCAGTGAGCGGGGGAGGGTTGAGAGTGAGAGGGCTGGAGAGTTAGGCTAGGGTCAGAGTTGAAGGGTCACAAGGGCAGACATAGAATTTATCCTTCAGGCAATGGAGAGAAGATGAGATTTTGAGCAGGAGGATGAAGTTCTAAGACAATGGGAAAAAAATTAGTAGTATAATTGACAAAAGTGAAATGGGGAGGATGAAATGGGAAGAAAAAAGACTGGTGACAAGAGAGACCAATTACGATATGATACAAAGCCTCCTGTGGTGATCCAGGGGTGTGATGAGGAAGGTCTGCCTGAATAGTGGTGGTAGGAATAGAGCTCAGATTTGGGACAGATTTTCTGGCATAAAAGTAATCAAATTTAGTGTACAAATGTTTAGGGCTTTACATGAGGGAGGTAGAGGAATATAGGTTGATCTGTTTTAGATTAGAAGATTGGATAAAATGGAAACAAATATGGGAGGATGAGAAGTGAATGAAAATAAATTAGGAGTTCAGTTTCAGTGAAGTGGTCTAAGTCTTGCTCTGTGGAGTTGGAAATGAGGCTCTGTGACTTGGAAGAGAGTTATGGAACAGAAATATGGACTTGGGAATTGTTAATGCAGAGATAGTCATTGATGGTTGGGGATAGGTAAAGTCTCACATGGACTCTGACATCTTTATGGTGCCTATCTAATGACCATTCTGTATCATACTTAGAAAAACTGTTCTACCTTCAAATACACATCCTCTTAGAATTATCTCTTTGGTATAATTTAGTCCTATTTCTTTGTGGACCTGTTATTGTTCAAAACTTCATTCTGTTTCTAAGAGAGTAGACCTTTCACTAAAAATGCATCTCTGTCTCAAACACCATTTGCCAAAAGGGATTTAGTCCCAAAGTCTAGAACTACAGTGAGGGCACTCCCTCTCTTAAGGCCCAGATAACAGGAATATGTAGGAATTCCGGGCTTTTTTACATGAACGGGGAGACTTCATGAAAATGGGAAGAAACAATAGCTGCTTGTGATGTCACTGTAAAGAAACATATTGATTAAAGATTCTTTTGGAACCATTTAGAGCACACTAGCCCTCCATCATCAGTTCTGCTGTCTTCCAAGCTAGTGCAGTTCTTCTGTCTGACCTGCGAGTTTTGGATTGCTTTGTCAACATTGCCAGTCCTTTTGTTAGGCAGTTGTATGACTGAGCGGCCAAAGAAATCCAGAGCCATTATAAGCTGTTGGCTTCTGTTAACCAGCTAGAATTATGCAGAGGAGTCTTCTAAATGGCATCACTTCTAATTTACAATACAGAATGTTTGAGAGTATTAGTTTTAAAAATTTATAAATGCTCTTGCATTTCTCTAATTTAAACCTACTTTCTAAGACCTTCTGGAATTAAGAAAAATTTTTCAATTGTGATAGGAATCTTGGTATGGAATAGGAGACCTTCCGATGCATGTCCCATTTCTATTTTTTCTAGCTCCTGGGTAGAGAACAAACTCTGCTGCATTTAAAAAGATAAAGTTCTAAGGATGTGTCTAAAAATTATCATTAAAAAAATAAATGCTGAAGAGCTGGTCTAATCAGACCAGACTCTGAAGAAGGAATGTTTTTATACTGTTAAGCTGTTTCTTCACGATGTCTTATTGCCCCCATGCTTTAAACTCTCACAGCAAGGGATGGACATTTGTTTGTGTTTTTTTTCTAATTAAAAACAAACCTCTGATTTCTATCTAAGACAATAATCCATTTCAGAGGTAATAGTATGGAAGCTGTTCATTTCTTGAATGAATCGTGTTTGGAAATCATTTTGCATTAAAAGAAAATTAATTCACTGGCTTTTCATTTTCTGATAGCCCAGTGACTCATTTCCCCTAGCCCTTTTCTTAGCAGGTAAGAATTAGCTAAAGTTATAAACAAATTTATGTCAATGGGTGAATGGACGCTGGTGCACAAACATCTGGAAGAAAACGGCTTTGTGCAAAAGAGGGATTTCAAAGATGAGGGTTTTATGCCCCTTGGATAATTTGCAAAAAGCTAATTCATGAAGTGATCACAGACTGTTTCTTCAATCAGACCACAGTGGTATGCCCTGATAGGTAGAATTGTTTCTAGAGCAATGCTGGATGCCGGTAACGAAGGCCTGCTGGGGCTTCCAGCCTTCTCTCCTAATTGCTTTTTAGTTTATGCTTCTCTACCTTTTTTTCCTGTAGTAATTCAATTTAGAGAGTTTTAATAGAAGGCTTATTTTTGTATGATATTTTCAGACATAGATATATAATAAAACCAATAGAAACTGGAAACCCCCCAATTTTTTCCTACCACAGATAAGAATCTGTCATTTCTCTTTTACTATATTACTCCCCATTACAAAAAAAAAAAAAAAAACTTCTGTGACAATTTATGTATTCTAAATGAAGTTACAGGCATTTCAAGGTTTTAAATAAATTGATGCATTCCATCTTTTTTTTTTAAAGATTTATTTATTTGACAGAGAGAGATCACAAGTAGGCAGAGAGGCGGGGGGGCAAGGGGAGGCAGGCTGGCTCCCTGCCGAGCAGAGAGCCTGATTCAGGGCTTGATCCCAGGACTCTGGGATCATGACCTGAACTGAAGGCCGAGGCTTTAACCCACTGAGGCACCTAGGTGCCTCAGCATTCCATATTTTTTTAGTAATCACATATATTTCTCATTGCAAGTCTTCTTCAAACACTACCATAAATTTTTGCATAATTATTTATTTTTTAATGTTAAGTGTGTTTGTGGGGAACAGAGATCCCCAGCAATCATTTAAATTTTATGTTTGCAGTTTCTTACTTTGTGTTTAAGAACTTTAGTAACCAGAAGATTTAGCTCATGATGCTCCCACAGATTAACCCACATCTGTTTTGTAAATCTAGAAAGATTCCTGAGAATTGTCCAGTATTTTTTGTGGGAATAATAGACTAAGATGAAGCCTTTTCTTCTTTTTTTATGTATGTGATTGATATATATTCCTTTCTGGAAGAATCTGCTATACCTAGAAATATAATTATAATGTAAAAAAGGGTTATCAGAGAAATCAACAGTTAAATTTTTACTAATACTATAAACTATTGAGGACTGAATCAGTGAGATACATGGGGGAAAATTAGATATTTTAAATTAAAAGATCTGGGTTAAGCATTCCAGATGTCATACTACTTTTATTCGTTGATTCATTAGCAGTTGTTTATTGAACATTTGTTATGTTTTAGGCACTGTATTAAATCATGATATAGGTTTACTCTATGTCTTTGAGCAAGTTACTTAACTGAGAGCTTCAGTGTTTGAATCTTCCAAAGAGGAACAATCATGCCTTCATAACAAGGTTGGAGAAATATTGAATATGACAGTAAAATATAAAACATGGCATAAAGTGCCTGTACCTGTGTTCCCTGGCTCCCAGTTCAGGAGCCTGGGTGATCTTCTGAAGCAGGGAGTATTATATGAAAATATTCTAGGCCAGAACATAAAGGGAAAGTAGTTGAATTGGACTTTGGAGTCATGGTTATCTGTATCTTTACAATAAAGAAAAAGAGGGTGGCATGAGAAATGAGAGGAACACAGTAGGATTGTCCCAAGAGCTTTGGACAGATCTGTGTTTGAATCCTAAACCCACCTAATTATCTGGGTGACTGTGCCTGTTACTGGGCTGCTCTGAGACTGTTACAGTACCTGTTAAATGGGATAATAATAGTGTCCCCCGCAAGATTGTTGAGTTCAGTGTGGTGATTCCTGCAAGAAACCTAGCACAGTGGAGTGCAGTGATTGTTGTTGTTCTAAGTGTTGTTGTAATTAACAAAGAGCCTTTGGAAACTACTGCTTCATCTGTTAGGTTGCTATCTGGCCATTTTAAACACACTCTGAGTTGACAGTGATGCGACAGATGGAGTCATAAAATTGCATGACAATTTGGGCAGTCTGTCTCTAATAAAAATTATTTTTCAGAAAATAATTTTCTCTTTTTTAGAGGAAAGGTGAAAAAATTTTAAGGGAGAAGTATAACTGCGAGAACAATCTCTGGATGGAACTGCTGTTTATTTAAATGCATGTGCAGGCAAGGTCACACATAGACTTAATGTTGGGCCTCTAGGTAGAAAAATAACCAGCACTTTTCTACTTAAAATTTCATAGGCTTTCTTTGAACAAGTTCATGACATTTCATCAAGAAAATGATGACATTTCATCAAGAAAATGCTGTTTCCTCTGAGTTAAAGAAAAGCTCAAAGCGTTCTTCGACATTATCTTCATAATTGTTACTTTTTCATCTATTCATATTTCAAACAGTTTAGAAAAAAGACTATTCCCCCATGTCAGCATTCTGCTCTCTCTCGTGTGTGCATTGCTTATCCACGGAAAACGATGCAAAATCCTCCATGGGAAAGGTTTAGTGAAAGTAACAGCACCAACATTCTTTTATCTGCAATGATGGAAAGATAATCCACATGTGAAAGCTCTTGGTGCTTCAGCTTATTTTGAGTGACGGAGGCATAATGGAATCTCCTAAGCATGAACACTCTACAATAGCACAGCATTGTCATCCTTTGTCTCATCCTGGCTCATACAAATCTCACTTGGTGTTTCAAATTCCTAACAAAAACGAGAGAAATATACCTCAAAGCCATTACGTGAAAATGGTTTAGGTATAGCTCTAAATCCTCAAACAAACCCTTAATGACATAACAGTCCTATTTATATACTTCTCAAGGGATGTTCAGGATGCAAATTAAGAATCAAGATCTCACAGGCAATTTGCATGCCTAAATCCTATATACATTTTTTTTTTTCCTGAAAGTATTAGCCTTTTATATCCTTTCTCTGCCTTTGGTATTTTGGCTTGCCGTTCTGCAAACAGCTTTAAGAATGCAGCGAGAACAATTCTGTATCTTTTTCAATTGAGAATTAAAGACATCGTATGCTCTTTTCATTAGCTCCAGATTTTTAATTTTCAAAAAACAAAAGATATTACCTTTTGTTACATCAGGTATGGCGAATCTCTGGCAAGTTTTGAAATGGGAAGAGTTTGTCAGCCATTTTCTCCTATATCTCTTTAGGTGTCCACCCTCTAGGAGCTGAGCTCTCCTGTACTCTTCCCTGACTGTCTTGAACTCTTGTTATATGCTCTGAATCTAGACCTTCCTTTCTAGACAGTGTTCTTGCTGCCAAAGTTATTCTGCTTTCTTTGCACCCATCAGATCTTAGCCATCTTTGTTCTTTTGCTCTTAACTCCTAACCAGTGCCCAGGGAGGCAGCATAATAGGAGTAGAAAGAGCATTGAACTAGACATAAGAGACTTGAGTCAAAGTTCTGATCAATGGTTGGGGTATGCTCACCTCTGTCAAGCACTATTTTAAGTTCCTGCCATGGGATAAGTCATTCATTTTTCAATAACAGTTCTACAAAAGCCGATATAGTAAGGTTAAATCACTTGCTTGAAGTCACACAGCTAGCAAGAAGGGGAAGGGATTTTTAGTCTAAGTGGTCTAGCTCCAGAGTCTATGTGTTTAAATCACTATGCCATAGTGCCAATAATTGCTCTGTGGACTTCTCTTGGTCTCAGTTTCTTCTATTAAATAGGAGAGTTTAGATGATAACAAAGATCACTTTCCATCATAAAAGTATAGTTCTAAGTGGGAACTCAATTGAATCAACCAAGTTACATTAAAGCTAGACCTACAATTTTCTTTGACTAGTGGCACCAAATAAATTTTGTTTGCTTAACATCAAATACCGGCAATATTGGCAATGGTCTTCACTTTTTACCGTAATTGGGTGCGCAATTGACAGCTGATGCCTGAGTATATAAATAAATATCCACGCACCTGTGATTATGCAAGGTAATTTAATATGTAGTATCAGTTAGGATTTGATTTTTCTACATATAAAGAAACACAAAATATTAATGGCTTTCTCAAAACAGAAGTTTATTTCTCCATGTAAAAGAAGTCAGGAGATAAGGGTTCCAGAACCTAAGGTAACTTAATCATCCAAATTCTTTCTATAGTCCCAGTGTATCATCTTAACTCATGGCTCCCATCCTTGAGATCAGTACATGGTCCAAAATGATTGTGTTCTATATAGAAGGAAAGAGATGGGGGGAAAAAAAAGAGAGAAGGGATGAACGACCAAAAACCTTCTTCCCATATGAGTCAGCCATCATTAAACAGATTTTCCTGAAGACTCATCAAGGCCTTCTACTCCACATTTCATTTATAAATCTGTCCAGGGTGTAAGGCTAATCTTATCCCCAAAGTAGGCTGGAACATGTTATCTCTTAGGTAGGTGCTTTGCAGTCCAGAATAAAACCATTCTATTATGAATAAAGAGAAGAATTGATGTTGACTAACAAAAAGAGGGAGTTTTGATAACCACTTATGAGATAGTTGTAGAAATCTACAACCAAATAATAGTCGTGACATGAAGAAGTCCCATTTGGGAGTAGTTAAGGTAGAGTCAGTAGGACTTAGTGACTGATTGAATATGGGGGATAAAAAGAAAAGTTGGAAGAGTCAACATTAGGGACCAAGTTGAAGCAACAAAGTAGATGGAGGTAACATTTTCAGATGAAGAACATGAAGTTACATGGGGAAGATGACCAATACTGTTTACCTTTGTTAAAATTCAGGTATATGTAGAGGAATCCAAAATTAACTTCAGGAGGAAGCTGGACCTTCAGGACTCGAGCTCAGTAAAGTTATCTGGGCTGGAACTATGTAGACATGTGAGTAGCTGGCATTATAGATAGTAAGTGACATACCTGTAACTAGACAGTCACTTGGAAAGAGTGTAAAGAATAAGAAGAGAAGATAGACCAGGACTTTTTTTTCCAAGAAACAACTACCCTTTAAGGTAGGGAGAGAAAGAAGAGTGAATAGAGATATAGGGAGACGGGAGGAAAATCAGGAGAGCTTGGACATTCAAGCCAGCATAAGAGTTTCAAGTAGAATGGAACAGTTAATGGTATGAGATGCTACAGAGGAGGCAAGTAAAATAACTCAAAAGATGTTTAAAAAATTTAATCCTAACAAAGCTCTCATGGCCTTGAATGGCAGTTTTCTGGAGTCAGGGAAGAAACAAGAAAACAGTGAGATAAGAAGTACACAAAAGGTGGGAAAGAGAGAATATGTGTAGACCACTTAAAAAAAAATGTTGTCAAGATAGAAAAAGGATGATAGCTAGAGGAAGATACGGAATCAAAGGTGAAGGAAATCGATACCGTAAGGTTTGCCAAGTCTATTGCACAGTTAGATTACTTTTAGGCAGGAGGAATGATTTTAATTCACTGTAGTTAGAAGAGGGAGAGAAGATTTAAACCAGCACTGCCTATTTGTAGATAATAAGAATTTAAGAGTGTTAGTCTGATGCCTTTATTTTCTGTGTGAAGTAGCAGTTAACTTCTCTGCTGAGAGATAGGAGGGAAGGTTAAAAGTTGTGGAGCAGGGGGTGCCTGGGTGCCTCCATTGGTTAAGGGGCTGCTTCTTGATTTTGGCTTAGGTCAGGATCTCAGGGTTGTGGAATCAAGCCCTATGTCAGGCTCTGTGCTGGGCACTGGCTCTGATTAAGATTCTCTCTCTTCCTGTCCCTCAGCACTCCCCTTCCTCCCACCCCCCAAAATTTCTGGAGCAGTTTGAAATTATTCCAGATGCCATGTGAGAACACTGACCAACAAAGTATAAGAGACACTGGTAATGGTCAAGGGCATGATTAAGGTCAAAGACTTCAGAAGACTTGGGATCCTCCTCCTCTCTTCCTCTTCCTCCTTTTGCTTCTTGCCATTTGCACTTTTCCATATTTCTTGTTCGTTTTTTTTTTTGGGTATTTCCTGTTTTTATTTGTATTAGAATATTTCCTCATATTTTCTAACTAGTTATTGCCACATAAGTCTATTTCAATTTTCTGTATTAATGTCTGGCCTCCATGCTGAAATCTCTCTCTTTTTAAAAAATATTATTTATTTATTTATTTGACAGAAAGAGAGAGATCACAAGTAGGCAGAGAGAGAGGAGGAAGCAGGCTCCCTGCCAAGCAGAGAGCCTGATGCGGGACTTGATCCCAGCACCTTGAGATCATGACCTGAGCCAAAGGCAGAGGCTTAACCCACTGAGCCACCCAGGCGCCCCAAAGTAGTTTATTTATTTATTTTTTAAGATTTTTTTTTTTTACTTGCCATGCTGAAATCTCTTATCTGGAGTTGTTCAGATAAAAAATATCTCTGCGAATAATGACCACTTTATCCCTCCTATCTAAAATGTATTTCTCAGTCTTGTCCCTCTTCCATTCAGTGAGTACAGCTTCTGAATAATGATGAATAACGAAAATTACAGAAATAATCCTTTTCTTGTTCCTGTCTTTAATAAGAATGTCTCTGGTGTTTCACTATTTATTTAGATTCATTTATTCCATAAATGTTTATTGAGCACCTATCATTGTGTTAGGTACTGGTTATACTCTGGTGAAATAATTTCATACCCATTTTGATGTTACATTTAAAGTCAAGTGGAGAGACAAAAATTTTTAAGGTTATAAAGATATGGTCTCATAATAACAATTTGTGATAGGAGTTATGAATGAAAAAAGGGGGATGCTGTGAGAAACAAAAGCTAGCCCTAATTTAGATTAGAGGGCCAAGTAATTGCTCTTTGAAAAAGTGACATGGGGGCTCCTGGGTGGCTCAGTGGGCAGGGTCCTGGGATCAAGCCCCACATCGGGCTCTCTGCTCCTCAGGAAGCCTGCTTCCTCCTCTCTCTCTACCTGCCTCTTTGCCTACTTGTGATCTCTCTCTGTCAAATAAATAAAATAAATAAAATCTTTAAAATGTGCTTGTCTTAAAAAAAAAAAGTGACATGTAAGTTAAAACACAAAAATGGACCAACAGTTGTAGAAAAGTCAGGTCAAGGTGCCAAGGTAGGGATGAATAAGAGAATTTGGGGTTTAATTAATGCAAGAACATCAGATGAGATTACAGATGGTGATTACTTTTTACCTGGAAAGGCATTTAAGAGCATATACTGAGTGCTTAATAAATGTTGAGACTACATATAATTTTAGATGATAATTTGAATCCTTTCTTATACTTAGAAAATAAAATGTTGGGCTTAACTTACTAAAAAGAGTTTTTAAAAATAGGAATGATTTAGAATATTACTAATAGGTCCTATAGCCATGTCTTGAGAGATGATCGATCATATGGTTTTTCTTCTTTTATCCATGAGTATGATAAATTATGTGAACTCTCCTTTCATTCCAAGAATAAATCTACTGGGCCATGATGTGTTTTTAAATATAAATTTAATTGGTCTATAACTTATTAGAGATTTTGTAAATATATTAACAAATGGGCTTTTAAGAGAGTTTTTTAAAATTATTTGTTTGGGCTCATTTGATGTAGTAACTGTCAAACATATCATTACCAAAGTCTTTCTAACTTCATAAAATCAATTGGAATATTTTTTGTTTTCTTTCTAATGTTTGAAAAGCGCTTCACCAGCATATACATTTCTAAATTACTTTCCTGCAAAACCATTTGACCTTTTGTGATTTTAAGGGGCACATGTTTCTTTGACAGTTTTATCAACTATTTCTGGTTACGTGACTACTAATGTTTTGTGTCTCTTTTTGAATCAGTTTTGGTAATTCATGTTCTCCTCATTTGGATGACCAGTAGCTATCCACTGGACTGTTTAAAACTGATTTCTAGCTGGTCTGCCTCAATTCCAGTTCATTCCTTTCACTGCAGAGTCAGTGAGACAGCTCGAAACTGTTATTCTAATTAACATCCTTCTCCTCTGAAAACCCTTCAACTCTTTATTCCTCTCAAGATAAGATACGAACTCCTTACACAAGATATGAGTCATGACTCTCTGCATTATTTCTAAAATAACATCGATGATCTTTCTCTCCTTTCATTTCAATTCCCAGAATCTTCTAGGTTCACCCTTCCCCTAGGCCTCTGCCTGTGTAATTCCCACTAGCTGAAATTCCCTTTTCCTTTTGCTTCCTGAATGCAGGATAATTCTGTGTCCTTCAGGTTTCTGCTCAGATATAACTTTCTTCAGGAAGTCTTCCTTAACTCCCAAGACTATACAATGTGTCCCTCCTATGGGGAATTGTACATATAGAAGGACAGTGAGAGTGTTTGGTCACCTATGTCTGTCTCACACAAGCGACTGTACAAGCACATTGAGAGGAAAAACATTGCGTTATTCATCTCTGTATTTTCAGTGTCTGGGATAAGGCCTAGCACTCAGAAAATACTCAATAAATATTCATTGAGTGTTGAATGAATGACAGGTGTGAATGACTTCTTGTTACACTGAAATTTTTAACAACTCACATTTCTTTAGCTTTTCCAAAATATTCAACTTAGTTATCAGAGAAATAACAGATTTTTCCCATTCACATATCATGAGAAGGTATGCCATTTAAAATTTTTTTAGATTAAGCAATTTTTTAAATTAAACATTTAATTTAAAATTAAAATTATTTAAAAATAAGCAGAACTGACATCAAGAAGTTTAAGGTCAAAACCTTGACTCTTGCAAGGCACATCGCTGAAACTAACAGAGCAGAAATAATTTTCTAGGTATTTCCTAGGTCTAAGCACAGAGATGGGCAACATTTGTTCATCTGTCGGTTGGTTAAGTGGAAATCTCTCAGAGTTTCTACTAGGTACAGAGAGTGCTCACAATTTAGAAAGCCATTGAAGTTTATTTGCAAGTTTCATGACTTAGATTAAAAAATATTTTTTGTCATGCAAGATAAAAAATAGTTAAGGCTCACAAGATTGGGCAAAATGTCCTCATTGACATGGAAGTTGAACTAATACAGCATTATTATGGCCTGATTTTTAGATCCAAGGAGCTGGAGACTGTACAGTACAGAACGGAGGAAAAGAAATCATAGCAAGAGGACTTTTCTTTCTGTTGGTACTGGAAACACTCTTGGAAAAATTCCATAGTACATAAAGGAAAACTTTATTTGTGAGCTCAAATGCTTCTGTACATTTCTCCTATCTCCTATTTAATCTCTGTGTTGGGTATTCCAAAATAATCTATTTTCTAAAAATTTTTTGGAAGATCCTGATATTTAGAATTGATTTCCTTTTTCTCCTTTTTGTTTCTTATTAGCAAAGCAACAATTAACTATTCCACTGATACATGTCAAAAATACACAAATGTTTATACCTAAGCTGAGTATAAGTATAAAACTTCTGTTTTAGAAAATACTTGGCCTACACATTTTGGGATGTACCTTCGAATCATTCATTCTATTACTGATACTAGGGTCATATGCATTTTATTTGGAGGACTTAGAACTCAAGTCACCTGCCAAAGGAATAAAGATACCCAGCTGGAGCTGATTTACGTGGTTTTATTAATACCCTTTTGTCCATTTTTCTTTGCAGTATTAATTTATTAGAAATGCCTAACCAGTGTCGCCATTCTCACACACTACTCTAAGATAATTCATCTCCCATTAAATGTCTGGTGAAAAACTTAGCCCTGGAATGTGCCTATCTGCTCTCCGCTGGCCAGTTATATAGGGTTTGAGGTGGAAACCTCCCTCGTGTTGGGGTGTTTCTCTTTCCCCACTCTGTCTTCCTGTCTCCCCTAGGAATTGGCAGTTAGCATACTGATTCAGTTTGTTGTGATACTGCACTGGACAATTACATAGAGCTGGACTTTGAGTTGGTACCAAGGCCAATAAAAGGTACATTTATGGAAAAGCCAAAACTTTAAGAAGATTTTAAGGAAACAGGTTAAAAGCAAGGCAGACACGCAAAAAAAAGCAGAAAAGGGATGTGGCTACAGAGACAGGGATGCAAAGTGGCTGCCTGATGACTTTTAGATCTACCCAAATCCAAGTAAACTGCAAGTACCTTATTTCCTTGCGATTCTCTAATATCTTTTCAATAAACTTGGTAATTTTCATATTCTAAGTGGGTGTATGTGTCTTGCAACCAAATGATTCCTGGCTCATTTTTGGTACCATATTGAGAATTTGAAAACAAGTAAACTTTCAGATGGAAAATGTGACTCATTGAAATGACAGGGTGAAGCGCAAGGAAAACATCGCCCCCTCAGCCCCCACGCACACTTTTGATATCTTTTTCCTTATAAATTGTAACGCCCAAGCTCTGTACTGGCAGATATCAAAGTCAGAATTTGGTCTTTGATGCTACATTCTTTCCTTTAATCCATTCTCTAGCTTATAGAGATACTACCTTTTCTTTTTGGTACCTAGGGACTCGTGCTTTCATTGTTCTTCCTCTTTTAACCAATTTCAGAGAAGTATCTGACATGTTTACTTACAAAAGGGAAAAATAATTTAACGCAATCTCCCTCTCATTCTCTATGCAAAGACATCAGAGAACTTCCCTTTCACAGTATTCCAAATGTTAAGACACAAAATAAATCTCGAATTGGGAAATTCCAGCTGGAAAAAGGACTTGTACTTCAGGGGCCACCTGGACATGTTTGAAGTCACAGCTGAGATGGTTGTCTCCTGTGTTTCCTCCATGTAAAGTCTTGCTCTGATTTGCGTTTGTCTGTGGCGGTGTGTGGAATGTGACTATTTGAGAAGAGACCACCCTGCCTGTTTGGATTAGTGTCTGTATCTATTTTAACAAGTATGGTGCCTGGGAGTTCAGTTATTATGAGTTCAACTCGAGTTTGGGGTCTACATACATTTCAAGGGTAAAGGGCAAAGTACTTGCAGTCTTTTCTCTATGCTTCATAAGACTCTTTGAAATATAATATTTTCTCGTAAGTGGACGTGTCTTCAAAATGAGCCAGCTAGTTGACAGATAGCTTGCATATGCTTATGGATAAGTACATTCATAACATACAACTATTCAAAAATGCCAGAATTGTTTTCTCAAAATTCAATTTTGCATAGTTCTGGTAATTAACTCACTGTCAAACTCTGCATAAATTTGAATTGCTTCAGTCTGCAATTTCCAAGCTCTGAGAAGCTTGAATGGAGATCAAACAAAAACTCTCAACCTCACTAATGCCAATGACAATATCAAACCAACTCCAAATTTTTTTCCACCGTGTAATCAATGAAATCATATGAATTTGTAAACAGTCCTGTCAAATCTCTGGACATATATATCCTCAGACTTGAGGTAGCCCGCAAGGTCACAGAAAAAGTCTGAGGAAATTGGTTTTCTGTTAAACTCATCCAGACTCAACTTAAACCTGATGTGCTCAGATTTGTTTACTTTAAGGTCTCATATCACAATTTCCTGCTACTGAATAATGATGCTGAAGGAGTTTTATTAGACTCTTTATTATGGAAGAGAGTACAGAGCAGAAATCACAGAAACCCAGGCGGGATAATTAGAGATGGGGACTTTATTTCAAGCCAGATTCTTCACTCATGATAGAGTCATATATTTTATTCCTAAATCTTTCCATTTAAAAAGCAGGATAATACATTAGCTATGTCTACAGCTCTCCAAGGAATTTCAGGCCTGGGTGCTCTGATGAGTGCAGATCTTAACCCAAAGTTAGGGGTCTTGTTTGTGTCCTTAATGCTCCTTGGTTTGTTGTGGCTGCTATAAAAAAATGCCATAGACTGAGTGGCTTATAGATAGCAGAAATGTACTGTTCATAATCCTGAGGGCTGGGAAGGCCAAGATAAGGGTGCCAGCAGATTCAGTGTCTAGTAAGGACCTGCTTTCTGGTTCATAGATGTCCATTTTTTCCCTGTATCCACATATGGCAAAGGAGGGATCCCTCTGGGGCCTCTTTTATAGGGCACTAATCTCATTCATGACAGGTATGTTCTTATGACCTAATCACCTTCCCAAGGCTCCCAACCCAAATATGCTTGCATTGATGATCAAGTTTCAACACATGGATTGGGGGGAAACACATTCAACATATGGCAGCTACTCCTAAATTTTCTAACACGAGACCATTAATCCATTCATTTATCCACTGATCTTTTTTGAATTTCTATTTGGTAACGGGCTCTATGCTACAAGGAAGAAATTCAGAGGTAGAATAACTTAAAGTCCAAAGAGTTTGTGGTTGCCAAATAATGTGGAATTACAGAAATAGGAACATGCGAACCTATTATGTAAACCCCAAGGAGTGGCACTTAGCCCCATTTTAGTGTGTGTGGGGGGGGGGTCATCAGATGGGAGGGGAGGAAAGGGAAGATGAACTGAGGAGGTAATAAGGCAGGAGTGCCGAGGGGTTGGTAAGGCTGGTAAGGGGGAAGATAATGGGGCCACCAAGGCCCATAAAATTCCTAATCCGAATATCTTTCACCAGATTATGGGAAGATATACTCTGTCTTACAGAGTACAAAATAGTTAGGCCAACACAGACTGATAAACAAAAATGAACACCCCCCCCCCCCAACTTGAACAGGGTGCAGGTGCTAAGCCTTGCACTGGCACATGGCATGTGAATTATTTGGTATCTACAACAACTTCCTCAAGTACGTTCTACTGTCCTGACTTTACACGTGGGAAAGTGGGTGTCAGAGACATGACATGAGTTTCCTGTGTTTGGTTGATATGTACAGAGGCAAGGTGTGCACCTCAGTCTGCTGGCTTCCAACCCTTAATTTACCGCAGCACTTCCAACACTAGGTACACAAATACATAGGACAGAACCTCTATTTAGATTAATGCAATAAGTCTACACGCAAAAAAGATAGACTTTTTTTCCCCTCTGCCTTTGCCAATATTTGCATTTAGATTACTAAATCCTTTCAGGAGGTGTTTGACCAAAAAGTTTAATGAACACTATGTTTTATACACATTAATAGATTGGGACCTTCTGATTGGGGATTGCTCAAAAAAACCTCAATAGATCACTCCAAAATCTTTTGAAAATACCTCTTGACTGAAACGGCTTTAAATTGACTTGAGAGAGGGAATTTTGTTTTTCCTCCTGTAGTTCTTGGAAGCCTTCTACTCTTTGTGGTTAGACATGCCCTTGGCATTTTTTCCTTTCGGAGAGACCGTCTGAATAGCGGCTTTCAGGTTGTCAGAACTTCCTCCCTGCCTGGGACTGTGAAGTGAGGGCTTAGAATGCACAGTTTGTTACTGGGCTCAAGTGATACAGCAACACACCCAATGCCCATTCGAAGGAGAAACGAATGGAAAAATAGATGCAGGATATCCCACCAAGACAGGAAAATAATGGTAGCCAGACAAGAGATCTATTTGGGGGAAAAGGTATGTAGGGCAATTGTATTCACACCTTTGAGTTGTTTATAGAGTCTGTGTTTTGTTTTTCCTAAGAGAGAGGGAAACATCTCTATCCTTTTTGCACGGGGCTCAGTATATTTCCACTTGCAGATACTTCTCCCATTACAACTTCTGAACAGAGGGAGTAAAGAAAATCTTTATTTTTTAACCTGCTAATTAAAAACTTTCTTTCTCTTTAGTGTTTTTAGTGATTAGTAGGTTAGCTAAAGAATGATGTTGTCCTATTTGCCTATCCCTAAGCTTTTCTAACTTACCCAGTCATTCTTTTCTCTTGGTCTTTTTTCCTACTTGGACTCCTCAACATCTGCTGACAAATCAACCAGGTGTATCAGAGCCTCCGTGGGAAGGCCCCCTCCATTCAGGAGTCACTGGAAGATGGAGAATGTTATTGGTTTGTTTTGTGTCCATTGGATTGGGACACTGGGGGCTGGGTGGGGGAGAGAAGGCTCAATATTATTCTGGGTGTGTCTGTGAAGGTGTTTCCAGAAAGATTAGCATTAGAACTGGTGGACTGAGTAAAGCACTTTCCCTCCCCAATATGAGTGGACGTCATCTAATCCACTGAGGGCCTGAATGGATCAAAAATGAGGAGGGAATATTTATTTTCCCTGCCTGATTGTATGAGAAGAGGCTTCCATCTTCTCCTTTTCTTGGACGAGGACTTACGCCATTGCCATTCCTGATTCTCAGGCCTTTGGACTGGAATTGGAATTTGCATCATGGGCTTTCTCGGGTCTTCATTTTGCAGATGGCAAATTGTGGGACTTCTCAGCTTCCATAATCATATGAGCCAATGCCTTGCAATAAATGTCATTATATGTGTAATATAGCCTACAGGATATATCCTGTTGGTGCCATTTTCCTAAAGCACCCAGACTAATACAGAGCATGTGTGCATCTTTATAGATTTGCCAAGAAAATCTTCTCTCTTTTTTGGCAATATTTGGGTTTGAGTCTTTAGCACGCAGGTCCAAGATGGCACATAATCTGACAGGCTTCTGTACTCCTAAAGTCTTTATCATTTCTTGTCCTAGCTGTCTTTTCTTCCTTCAAAAGTTCAGACATAACTAGAAAGTAAACCAATTTTATTGCTACCTCTTTTCTCCTTCCTTTTGTCCTTCATCTTTCCTTTCTTCAAAATGTCCCCATGCTGAAAACCATCTGGAAGACTAAGCCTCTCTTTCTCCATTATCATTATTAGATACAGTATGCCTAGCAATCTCATTTTCTCAAGTTCAAGAGAAGTTCATTTGTAAAATAATTTAAAATACATTATTGAGAGCTGATAACAATATATTAAAATTGCTTAATCTTCCTAAAGGAGTGAGTGATATGAAATTTTGACACCCTCTCACAAGTGAAAGAAAAGGACCTCCGAGAGGCAACAGACATTTTGCACCATAAACATCAGGAAATAGCCTTCTCTGGACCGTCATGTACTCCGTCCCGCCACTTAAACATCTCAATCCTCAGCCCATAATGATTTCTCCCTATTTCTCTCTCTTTTTTTTAAAAGATCTTATTTGTGTATTTGTCAGAGAGAGAGCACAAATGGGGGGAGCAGCAGGCAGAGGGAAAAGCCGGTTCCTTGTTGAGCAAGGAGTCTGATGAGGGATTTGATCCCAGAACCCTGGAATCATGACCTGAGCTAAAGGCAGGTGCTTAACTGACTGTGTCACCCATGCATCCCTCCCTGTCTCTCCTTTAAGAAAAAAGTATTTTTCAACTTTTCACGTTGATGAAAAGCATTCATCAATATGTTTCTTCACTGGAGTTTTGTTCTTTTTAAGAAAGATCAAATCAATTTTAAAGAATCTATTATCAGATAGCATCTATTAATATTCCATATTTTTTTTACAAACACTGAAACCTTTCAATCAAAAGTATATTCCCTAAAGCAACTATAGAGGAATATGTTGCTCTTACATTATGGAAATAAAGAGGGATTCAGATTGAAATATGGTATTTTATCACATAACACATAAGATCCCAGCATTAACTTTTGGTCCAAGTGGCCCTTGTCCAATGTGTGTGTTTATATTGGCATTTCTTTTTGAATTTTTTAATAAACAATTGACTTCTCACCATTACTTTTCTCTTAACATCTTTAAAAAGAATTATGAGCTATATTAACATTGCTTATAATATATATAAAAAACATTCTTTTTCCTGTAATTTGGTAAGAGTATTAGATTTACAAAAAATCTTCTAATTTCAAGAATATAAACTGTACATATGATATAAGGTAAAAGCTACACCAGACATTCAAATACTTGTATTTTCTCTCTTGAAAAAGGATACATTTTTAAAAATGTTCTTAGAATGCCTTAAGTATCATGGCCCTTTAGATTTAAATTTATGCAACAAGCTACTCAGTTTCCACTTTCTGTTTTACTTACTTTGTTCTGGGTGTGTCACTGAAAAGGATAGTTTGGTACTTAACAGTAATGGGAATGCCAAAAGCTTGGTCAAACAATTTCAGGGTTTCTGATAGCAATTTCCAGTGATAGCACAGTCATGCATGAAATCATTCAGGGCACAGAAACTGAGAAACTAATTTATGTACCACAGCAACTATTTATTATGCACAAATAAGGATCAGACCAGGTTAGACATATTGTTGTCTCTAATCTTCATAACAATTCTGAAGGGTAGGAATTCTTTTCATGATTTTACAGAGGAAGGAAAAAAAAAAAAAAAAAAAAGAGAAGTAAAGCAACTGATTTAAGGATCTCGATCTCCCAAGTTTCAGAATAGGGATTTCAAGTTTAGTCTACTGGCTTCCAAACCCATGTTCCTGTGACTAAGCCAACTTGCCTCCTGAGGAGTAAGAAAAATGTGGCCCTGATGCAGTTTTTGGTTCTTCAAAAAATGGGATCTGCTTTAATTTTTATATGACATAATTTCTGGAATAAATGAAAAAATAATGGTATCTGGGATAATGTTCCAGAATCCCAGCAAAACATTTTTAAGTCTTTTCTTGGTGAAAGGTATTAAAGTCCATAGTAACTCAAATAATGATTCATCCACTTCTTTCCCATTTTTCATATAGATTAATTTGCTTTCTCATCCATTTTGTGAGAATACAATACTAAAGTCTTTTGTGATTTCAGTCATAAAAAAAAATCTGGGAGGAGAAGCACTTCTAGAGTGACATCAGGAGGAGCTCTGCTGACCCTCTCCTCAGTGAAATAACCATACCTGGTGAAAATCAAAAAAGTCATTTAAAGTCTCTGGAATTTTTTCTAAGGGCACACAGCAAGTGGAGAAATATGCAGGAAAATATATTAACTCAGAAAAGTGAGAGTCTGTCATTTTAGTCATGACCAACTCCCCTTCCGCCCCCCAGCTCAGTGTGAAGGTAGCTCTGTTCTGGGTTTGTGTAACCAAGAAGATGGGGCTCCCTCTTCCCCCAGCTTGTAGTCTATGATTACATTTCCTCTCAGTGAGGAATAGGTCACCAGTATTTCTTATCCTCCCTGGTTCTGTGTTGTAGATACTTTATTCAGGCAATGTAAAATAAAAGGTAGAGGGAATATAGCATTTATAGAAATAATATTTTTATCTCTCACTGGAACTAAGTAGTATAACTCTAAGGTATATTCTGATAAATTAAGATTTATATTATGTCTTAGAACAATCACTAGAAAAGTAACTCAAAAATATAATGAAAAATAATTACAGGAATTAAAATAAACACTTTTTTCTTTTCTCAACTTCTTAAAAGACATACAATTATATAAAGTAATAATTAAAATGGTGTATTATTGGGTAACATAGCCATACTATGTATAACAGAGCATGAAAAGAAGGAAATAGTACCATAAAGGAGTACATTTTTATGTCTCACTAGAGTTATTAGTATACATCTGACATAGATTCTGTTGTCAGTATGTCTACTATAGTAGCCTAGAAAGCCACTAAGAAAGTAACTTAAAAATATGGTGAAATAACAAAAGATTGAAAATGATCCATCAAAATTATTAATGAAATATTAGTAAAATTAATGAAAAAATGAAGGAACAGAAGAACAAGAAAGACATGAAACATATATAAAACGAAAAGTCAATTAGCAAATGTAAATTCAAGCATCAATACTAACATTAAGTGTGAAAGGATTAAACAATTCATTCAAGGTTCAAAAATTGTGAGGCTGGATTTTTTTTTGTTGTTAGTTTTTTAAAAATTTTTATTTAAATTTTAGTTAACATACAGTGCAATATTGGTTTCAGGAGTAGAAATCAGTGGTTGTATTTATATACAACACCCAGTATTCATATAACAAGTGCTCTGTGAGGCTGGATTTTAAAAGGAAGATCCAATTATATGCTATCTACAAGAGGCACATTTAAGATTTAAAGATTTAATAGTAGCTTTAAACCATCTGAAAGTAAAAGTTTGAAAAAAATACCATACAAAGACCAATAATAAGAGAGCTGGAGTAGCCATGTTGTTATCAGACAAACAGACTTAAATACACACCAACACACACACACACACGTTACTAGAGATAAAAGAAAGACATTTTACAATGACAGAATTGTCAATCTGTCAGGTATTATTTAATAATTACTATATATATTATATATATATATATATATATATATATATATATATATATACACTTAAAACAGTACCCTACAACATATGACATAAAATCTGGTAGAATTAAAGAGAGAAATAGAATATTGAATAGTAATAGCTTGAGACTCTGATAATGGATAGAATAACTAGGCAGAAGATCCACAAAGATATAGAAGACTTACACAGCTCTATAAATCAACTAGAGCTAATAGAAGTCTCTGGAAACAGCAGAATAAACATTCTTCTCAAACACACATGAAAATTTCCTAGGACAGATCATAGACTAGGTCACAAAGTGAGACTCAATACATTTAGAAGGATTACAATCATATAAAGTATGTTTCCAACCAAAATGGAATAAAATTACAAACCAACAATACAAGTCAATTTGGAAAATTTACAATTGTGTTGAAGTTAAACAATATACTCCTAAATAACCAATGGGTCAAAGAAGAAATCAGAAGAGACATTAGAAAATACTATAAAATGAATGAAAATGAAAACACAAACCTTTGGGATGCAGCTAAAGTAGGGTTTAGGGGGAAATTTGTAACTATAAATGCCTATGTTAGATAAGAAAGATCTCAAATCAAGATCTAACTTCTACTTTAAGACACTGGAAAAGAAGGGCAAACTAAACCTAATGCCAGCCAAGGTGAGAAATAATAAATATTAGAGCAGAAATTAATTAAAGAATAAAAATACAACAGAAAAAATACTAGTGAAACAAAAAATTGCCCATTTTGCTGATCTTTTTAAAGAACCAAATCTTTAGGTAGACTGACCAAGAAAAAAAGAGAGATTAAAAGTACTAAACTCAAGAATGAAAGAGGGCACATCCCTACTGACTTTACAGAAATAAAATGGATTATAAGGGAATACTGTAAAGGACTGTACATCAATAAATTAGACAACTTAGATGAAATAGAAACATTCCTAGAAAGACACAAACTATTAATATGAATCAAGAAGAAATAGAAAATCTGAACAACTTATAACAAAGAGTTTGGACTAGTAATTTTAAAACTTCCCACAAAGAAAAGCACAGACTGGGATGGTGAATTCCACTAAACATTTAAAGAAACAAAACCTATTCTTCATAAATTTTTCCAAAAAATAGAAGAGGAGGGAATATTTTCCAACTCCTTTGACATGGCCAGAATTTTTGTGATATATCTGATAAGGGATTTTTCATTCAGAATATATTTTAAAAACTCATATAATCTAATAATATATAAATAACCTAAATAAAATATGAGAAAAGGATCTGAATAGGCATTTCTGCCAAGAAAATATACCAATGACCCATTAGTGCAAGAACAGGCATTCAACATCATTAGCCTTTATGCAAATCAAATCTCAACAAGATACCACCTTACATCCACTATGATGACTAAAATAAAAAAGACAGTTTAAAGGTGGTAGCAAGGGCGTTGAGAAATTGAAACTCTCATATATTGCTGGTGGAAATGTACAATGGTACAGGCTGCTTTGGAAAATATGCTTTGGAAAACAGTCTAGAACTCTCTCAAGGGTTAAATACAAAGTTAACATATGACTCAGCATTTTCATTCCTAGGTGTATCCTCAAGAGAAATGAAAACAGATGTCCACACAAAATCTTGTACATGAATGTTCATAGAATCATTGCTCTTAATAGCCAATTAAAAAATTCATTCAGTTGATGAAAAGATAATGTGGTTTGTCCACACAGTGGAATATTATTTTCTAAAGAAATGTACTGAAGATATAACATGGATGAACATTATGCTCAGTGAAAGAAGTTAGTCACAAAAGACCACATATAGTATGATCCCACTTATAAAAAACATCCAGAAGTGACAAATCTGTAGAAACAGAAAATAATAGCTTGGTAGTTGCCTAAGCCTAAGGGAGGCAGGAGAAAGTGGAACTGGGAGATTACGAATTTTACAGGAATTTTAGGAGAGGAGTGCTGAAATTTTCTGAAATTGATTATGATGATGTGGTACATTAAAAAATGCTGAAATGCATGTTTGAAATAGTTGAATTGTATAGTACGTAAATTATATCTCAAAACGGTTTTAAAAATCCTTAGGAAAGCTAGTGCTAAAGCATACCTTATATTTTCAAAAAGTGACTATTTTCTGTTTAGCATACATTGCTAGAAATTCATCTTATGACATATGTGCTGGGCTAGAGTAGAAATGAGAAAAAACAGGGATCAAAAGAACCACATTTATGCTTCTTAGCTGGTAGTTTACATGATGAATTGTGGAATGTTGATGGTTTCTTTCTCTTATAGATTATTCAGGCAGTAAAATGCTTGTGATTCAGAGGATCTTAAAGATCATTTAGTGTAGCTCTGCCCCCACCCCCACTTTTTAAAGTAGTTATGGAAAAATACAAGGCCTTCCTAGATAAAGTGGCTTATCTAAAATGCTCTGGTGTTTGAGTCTGAACTATAACCCAGGTCTTTTGCTTCCTAGATTGGGATTTAGTTAGTCCCATTGTGATAAATCGTTTTTAACTCCTCACTATTTGTTTGTGCTTGGCTTCATCCACATTCAAAATACGTACGTCTAAGAATTATAGCTTCACTCCTAGCAACAAGATTTGGTCTTCACTCCTTTATTTTCTTACGCAAGATTTCCCATTTGTCAATGAAACCACAGCATTCATTCACATACATTCATTTTATTTATAAGGCATTGTTGAGCCCATACTATGTACTAATTTCTGTGCCCTAAATTGCTATCTTTGCATGGGACCACAAATATGAATAAAATAGATACTTTGCATATAACCTGCACTACTAAGGTTTAAAAAAAATACACAATAACAAATAATAAAAAATAGTAAAGTGAGAACATAGAAAGGAAGCAACATTGTTTAAAAGTAAGACTATGGGGCTACAGGGTGGAAGAAGGCAGAAAATATGTTCTAAGGAAAGGAAACAGCACATCCTAAAGGACAGAATCGTGTTAGAAATATAGCCAAAGGAGGAGTCAAGATGGTGGAGAAGTAGCAGGCTGAGACTGCTTCAGCTAGCCGGAGATCAGCTAGATAGCTTATCTAAAGATTGCAAACACCTGAAAATCCATCGGCAGATCGAAGAGAAGAATAACAGCAATTCTGGAAACAGAAAAACAACCACTTTCTGAAAGGTAGGACCGGCAGAGAAGTGAATCCAAAGCGACGGGAAGATAGACCCCAGGGGGAGGGGCCGGCTCCCGGCAAGCGGCGGAGCAACCGTGCACAAAATCAGGACTTTTAAAAGTCTGTTCCACTGAGGGACATCGCTCCAGAGGCTAAACCGGGGCGAAGCCCACGCGGGGTCAGCGTGGCCTCAGGTCCCGCAGGGTCACAGAAGGATCGGGAGTGTCTGAGTGTTGCAGAGCTTGCGGGTATTGGAATGGGAAAGCCGGCTACAGAGAAAGAGCCGACAGTAAGCTCACAGCTCCGTGTTACCTTGAACCGGTCGCAGGCTCGGTGAGCTCGGAGCGCGGCCGGAGGTCAGGCAGACGGGAGTAACTGGGCGCAGTTCTCTGAGCGCGCACTGAGGAGTGCGGCCCTGGGCTCTCGGCTCCTCCGGGCCGGAGACCAGGAGGCCGCCATTTGTATTCCCGTCCTCTGGAACTCTATGGAAAGCGCTCAGGGAACAAAAGCTCCTGAAAGCAAACCCGAGCGGATTACTCACCCCGGCCCCGGGTAAGGGCGGTGTAATTCCGCCTGGGGCAAAGACATTTGAGAATCACTACAACAGGCCCCTCCCCCAGAAGATCAACAAGAAATCCAGCCCAGACCAAGTTCACCTACCAAGGAGTGCGGTTTCAATACCAAGGAGAGCAGCAGAATTCTAGAGGAGGAGAAAGCCAAGCACGGAACTCATGGCTTTTTTCCTGTGATTTTTTTTTAGTCATGCAGTTAATTTAATTTTTTCTTTTTCATTTTTTTTTTTCTCGCCTTCGGGTAAAATTTTTTTTTAACTGTTACCTTTTTCTTTTTTAACGATTTTATACTAGTTTATCTAATATATATATTTTTTCTTTTTTACATTTTTCTTAGGTGTATTCTTTTTTAAAAAATTATTTTCTTTTCTTTTCTTTTCTTTTTTTTTCTTTTCTTTTTTTCTTTTTTTTTTTTTT
>NC_081562.1:78850541-78934405 GCF_022355385.1 Mustela nigripes
TTCTTTTCTTTTCTTTTCTTTTCTTTTTATTTTCTTTTTTCTTTCTTCCTTATTGAACCTCTTTTTATCCCCTTTCTCCCCACTCACGATTTTGGATCTCTTCTAATTTGGTTAAAGCATATTTTCCTGGGGTTGTTGCCACCCTTTTAGTATTTTACTTGCCCCTTCATTTACTCTTATCTGGATAAAATGACAAGACGTAAAAATTCAACACAAAAAAAAGAACAAGAGGCAGTACCGAAGGCTAGGGACCTAATCAATACAGACATCGGTAATATGTCAGATCTAGAGTTCAGAATGACAATTCTCAAGGTTCTAGCCGGGCTCGAAAAAGGCATGGAAGATATTAGAGAAACCCTCTCGAGAGATATAAAAGCCCTTTCTGGAGAAATGAAAGAACTAAAATCTAACCAAGGTGAAATCAAAAAAGCTATTAATGAGGTGCAATCAAAAATGGAGGCTCTAACTGCTAGGATAAATGAGGCAGAAGAAAGAATTAGTGATATAGAAGACCAAATGACAGAGAATAAAGAAGCTGAGCAAAAGAGGGACAAACAGCTACTGGACCACGAGGGGAGAATTCGAGAGATAAGTGACACCATAAGACGAAACAACATTAGAATAATTGGGATTCCAGAAGAAGAAGAAAGTGAGAGGGTAGCAGAAGGTATACTGGAGAGAATAATTGGGGAGAATTTCCCCAATATGGCAAAGGGAACGAGCATCAAAATTCAGGAGGTTCAGAGAACGCCCCTCAAAATCAATAAGAATAGGCCCACACCCCGTCACCTAAGAGTAAAATTTACAAGTCTCAATGACAAAGAGAAAATCCTGAAAGCAGCCCGGGAAAAGAAGTCTGTAACATACAATGGTAAAAATATTAGATTGGCAGCCGACTTATCCACAGAGACCTGGCAGGCCAGAAAGAGCTGGCATGGTATTTTCAGAGCACTAAACGAGAAAAACATGCAGCCAAGAATACTATATCCAGCTAGGCTATCATTGAAAATAGAAGGAGAGATTAAAAGCTTCCAGGACAAACAACAACTGAAAGAATTTGCAAATACCAAACCAGCTCTACAGGAAATATTGAAAGGGGTCCTCTAAGCAAAGAGAGAGCCTACAAGTGGTAGATCAGAAAGGAACAGAGACCATATACAGTAACAGTCACCTTACAGGCAATACAATGGCACTAAATTCATATCTCTCAATAGTTACCCTGAATGTGAATGGGCTAAATGCCCCTATCAAAAGACACAGGGTATCAGACTGGATAAAAAAACAAAACCCATCTATATGTTGCCTCCAAGAAACTCATTTTAAGCCCGAAGACACCTCCAGATTTAAAGTGAGGGGGTGGAAAAGAATTTACCATGCTAATGGACATCAGAAGAAAGCAGGAGTGGCAATCCTTATATCAGATCAATTAGATTTTAAGCCAAAGACTATAATAAGAGATGAGGAAGGACACTATATCATACTCAAAGGGTCTGTCCAACAAGAAGATTTAACAATTTTAAATATCTATGCCCCCAACGTGGGAGCAGCCAACTATATAAACCAATTAATAACAAAATCAAAGAAACACATCAACAATAATACAATAATAGTAGGGGACTTTAACACTCCCCTCACTGAAATGGACAGATCATCCAAGCAAAAGATCAGCAAGGAAATAAAGGCCTTAAACGACACACTGGACCAGATGGACATCACAGATATATTCAGAACATTTCATCCCAAAGCAACAGAATACACATTCTTCTCTAGTGCACATGGAACATTCTCCAGAATAGATCACATCCTCGGTCCTAAACCAGGACTCAACCGGTATCAAAAGATTGGGATCATTCCCTGCATATTTTCAGACCACAATGCTCTAAAGCTAGAACTCAACCACAAAAGGAAGTTTGGAAAGAACCCAAATACATGGAGACTAAACAGTATCCTTCTAAAGAATGAATGGGTCAACCGGGAAATTAAAGAAGAATTGAAAAAAAT
The DNA here is from genome assembly GCF_022355385.1 of Mustela nigripes. Taxonomy (NCBI): domain Eukaryota; kingdom Metazoa; phylum Chordata; class Mammalia; order Carnivora; family Mustelidae; genus Mustela; species Mustela nigripes. The sequence goes on from NC_081562.1 coordinate 78,852,543, forward strand.
CATGGAAACAAATGATAATGAAAATACAATGGTTCAAAATCTGTGGGACACAACAAAGGCAGTCCTGAGAGGAAAATATATAGCGGTACAAGCCTTTCTCAGGAAACAAGAAAGGTCTCAGGTACACAACCTAACCCTACACCTAAAGGAGCTGGAGAAAGAACAAGAAAGAAACCCTAAGCCCAGCAGGAGAAGAGAAATCATAAAGATCAGAGCAGAAATCAATGAAATAGAAACCAAAAAAACAATAGAACAAATCAACGAAACTAGGAGCTGGTTCTTTGAAAGAATTAATAAAATTGATAAACCCCTGGCCCGACTTATCAAAAAGAAAAGAGAAAGGACCCAAATAAATAAAATCATGAATGAAAGAGGAGAGATCACAACTAACACCAAAGAAATACAAACTATTATAAGAACATACTATGAGCAACTCTACGGCAATAAATATGACAATCTGGAAGAAATGGATGCATTCCTAGAAACATATAAACTACCACAACTGAGCCAGGAAGAAATAGAAAGCCTGAACAGACCCATAACCAGTAAGGAGATTGAAACAGTCATTAAAAATCTCCAAACAAACAAAAGCCCAGGGCCAGACGGCTTCCCGGGGGAATTCTACCAAACATTTAAAGAAGAACTAATTCCTATTCTCCTGAAACTGTTCCAAAAAATAGAAATGGAAGGAAAACTTCCAAACTCATTTTATGAGGCCAGCATCACCTTGATCCCAAAACCAGACAAGGATCCCACCAAAAAAGAGAGCTATAGACCGATATCCTTGATGAACACAGATGCGAAAATACTCAACAAAATACTAGCCAATAGGATTCAACAGTACATTAAAAAGATTATTCACCACGACCAAGTGGGATTTATTCCAGGGCTGCAAGGTTGGTTCAACATCCGCAAATCAGTCAATGTGATACAACACATCAATAAAAGAAAGAACAAGAACCATATGATACTCTCAATAGATGCTGAAAAAGCATTTGACAAAGTACAACATCCCTTCCTGATCAAAACTCTTCAAAGTGTAGGGATAGAGGGCACATACCTCAATATCATCAAAGCCATCTATGAAAAACCCACCGCAAATATCATTCTTAATGGAGAAAAACTGAAAGCTTTTCCGCTAAGGTCTGGAACACGGCAGGGATGTCCATTATCACCACTGCTATTCAACATCGTACTAGAGGTCCTAGCCTCAGCAATCAGACAACAAAAGGAAATTAAAGGCATCCAAATCGGCAAAGAAGAAGTCAAATTATCACTCTTTGCAGATGATATGATACTATATGTTGAAAACCCAAAAGACTCCACTCCAAAACTGCTAGAACTTATACAGGAATTCAGTAAAGTGTCAGGATATAAAATCAATGCACAGAAATCAGTTGCATTTCTCTACACCAACAGCAAGACAGAAGAAAGAGATATTAAGGAGTCAATCCCATTTACAATTGTATCCAAAACCATAAGATACCTAGGAATAAACCTAACCAAAGAGACACAGAATCTATACTCAGAAAACTATAAAGTACTCATGAAAGAAATTGAGGAAGACACAAAGAAATGGAAAAATGTTCCATGCTCCTGGATTGGAAGAATAAATATTGTGAAAATGTCTATGCTACCTAAAGCAATCTACACATTTAATGCAATTCCTATCAAAGTACCATCCATCTTTTTCAAAGAAATGGAACAAATAATGCTAAAATTTATATGGAACCAGAAAAGACCTCGAATAGCCAAAGGGATATTGAAAAAGAAAGCCAACGTTGGTGGCATCACAATTCCGGACTTCAGGCTCTATTACAAAGCTGTCATCATCAAGACAGCATGGTACTGGCACAAAAACAGACACATAGATCAATGGAACAGAATAGAGAGCCCAGAAATAGACCCTCAAATCTATGGTCAACTAATCTTCGACAAAGCAGGAAAGAATGTCCAATGGAAAAAAGACAGCCTTTTCAATAAATGGTGCTGGGAAAATTGGACAGCCACATGCAGAAAAATGAAATTGGACCATTCCCTTACACCACACACAAAAATAGACTCAAAAAGGATGAAGGACCTCAATGTATGAAAGGAATCCATCAAAATCCTTGAGGAGAACACGGGCAGCAACCTCTTCGACCTCTGCCGCAGCAACATCTTCCTAGGAACAACGCAAAAGGCAAGGGAAGCAAGGGAAAAAATGAACTACTGGGATTTCATCAAGATCAAAAGCTTTTGCACAGCAAAGGAAACAGTTAACAAAATCAAAAGACAACTGACAGAATGGGAGAAGATATTTGCAAACGACATATCAGATAAAGGACTAGTGTCCAGAATCTATAAAGAACTTAGCAAACTTAACACCCAAAGAACAAATAATCCAATCGAGAAATGGGCAGAGGACATGAACAGACATTTATGCAAAGAAGACATCCAGATGGCCAACAGACACATGAAAAAGTGCTCCATATCACTCGGCATCAGGGAAATACAAATCAAAACCACAATGCGATATCACCTCACACCAGTCAGAATGGCTAAAATCAACAAGTCAGGAAATGACAGATGCTGGCGAGGATGCGGAGAAAGGGGAACCCTCCTACACTGTTGGTGGGAATGCAAGCTGGTGCAGCCACTCTGGAAAACAGCATGGAGGTTCCTCAAAATGTTGAAAATAGAACTGCCCTATGACCCAGCAATTGCACTATTGGGTATTTACCCTAAAGATACAAATGTAGTGATCCAAAGGGGCACATGCACCCGAATGTTTATAGCAGCAATGTCCACAATAGCCAAACTATGGAAAGAACCTAGATGTCCATCAACAGATGAATGGATCAAGAAGATGTGGTATATATACACAATGGAATACTATGCAGCCATCAAAAGAAATAAAATCTTGCCATTTGCAACAACATGGATGGAACTAGAGCGTATCATGCTTAGTGAAATAAGTCAAGCAGAGAAAGACAACTATCATATGATCTCCCTGATATGAGGAAGTGGTGATACAACATGGAGGCTTAAGTGGGTAGAAGAAGAATAAATGAAACAAGATGGGATTAGGAGGGAGACAAACCATAAGTGACTCTTAATCTCACAAAACAAACTGAGGGTTGCCGGGGGGAGGGGGTTTGGGAGAAGGGAGTGGGATTATGGACATTGGGGAGGGTATGTGATTTGGTGAGTGCTGTGAAGTGTATAAACCTGGTGATTCACAGACCTGTACCCCTGGGGATAAAAATATATGTTTATAAAAAATAAAAAATTAAAAAAAAAAAAGAAAGAAATATAGCCAAAAAGCAGCATGGGGAGAATGAGGAAGTACTTGCCTAGGTGGCTCAGTGGGTTAGGCTTCTGACTCTTGATTTGGGCTCAGGTCATGATCTCAGGATTCTGGGATTAAGTCCAGCGTTGGGCTCAATGGGGAGTCTGTTTAAGATTTTCTCCTTCCCCTTTGCCCCTCCCCCTGCTCTCTTTCTCCTCCCGCTTTCAAAAAAACAAATCTTAAAAAAAAAAAAAAAAAGATAAAACATAACATACAAAAAGTCACATACCTAAAGGAAGTCCTTGGTGCATTTTCACGAAGAGGCAGGCTTATATAGCCAACAGACAGAATAAGAAACAATGTTTTCAACAGCCCAGAAATCCCCCTCCACCTCTCTAGATATTACCTTCCTGCAATAGTAGCCACAATCGAATTAAAAGGCTTAAAAAGAGAATGAGACAATTAGTGTAGAAGATCAACCAAAATAGAAAGGGATTAATGGAGTAGAGAAAAAAAAATTAGCAAGCTATTGGAATAGTCTAGGTAGGAGACAAGAATTGCAAGTAATTCCAATAGGGATGAAGAGACTAAAGGAAGTCATGTTTCTCAAACCTGACTATGCAAGAATTATCTGGGAGCTTTAAACAGAGTATAAATCTAATACCCACAAATCTCTGGGTTTGGGTACCAGGAATAAGCATTTCAGAGTCCTCTTCTTATGTTTTCTCATGTGCAAGAAATTTAAGAACTGCTAACCTCAGAGACAGAACTCACAGGTTATGGAGATTCATTAACTGTAGGAAATAAGGAAGAGGGATAAGCCCATGGGATCATGGAATTTCTGTCTTGAGCAGCTGGGAGAACAAAAACAAGAAATTTGTTGAGTTTGGGGTGTCTTTGTAACATCAGAAATTGATAGGTAAGCTACTGAAATTGTTACTCTCCAATTAAGAATGGACTATGATCTGAAATGTATGTATGCATGTATGTGCTAGTTGGTGCAGTTTCATTAGAGTGGATAATGGGAAAGTAGCTACACTTGATCTTGAACTAAGGGTCTATTTCTCTTTTCCAAATGGGGTGTTAGGTGACTTACACTAGTTTAGAAAATGTGAATTTCTATGACGGCTTTGATCCTAATTAAGAACCATGGGTAATCTGAATTGATTTCCTCCTGCTGTAGCTGTCCCTAGTATTTTGTAATGAAGGGAGAGGTAATTGGAGAAAAATATCAATGTCACAGCAATATTATACACACAGATACATTTTAGCTTGAACAATTGGTGACCTTACATAATTAAGCAGTGGAATAAAACAGACAACAGGTGTAACTACTGCTCCTCCATATGCTGTGGATGGATAGTGACAACTCACTTTAAGGAAAAAATTTAAAGGGCAGTTGCTTTCCTCAAAATATGAAAGACGGGAATTTCTTGGTCTCTTTGCTATGTGACTTGGAAGGTCCTTTCAAATTTGCAAATGTGCTTTGTTTAACCACTTAGAATTAAACTGACTGAAATGAATACAATCACAAGAAATAAGATTGCAGTCCACTTCCAAATTTTTTTTTTTTATAGTTAAGATATGTGAAGAAGCTTGTAGGCCTAGTGCTAGAGTTCTGCATTTGTTGATTTATAACAAAAAATGCCCTAAACATTAGAGAACCCAATTGTGACTCATATTTATTGCTAACCCAATAAAAACTCAAAAATCAGAAGACCTGCTCTACCAGAGAATCGTAAATCAGATAAGGTAGGTCTGTGCTTTGTCTACTGAGAGTGGATTCTCCAATTTATGGTGTCCTTCGGTACTAAAGGGCGCAAAGGGCACCTATCTCCCCCCCCCCTCTTTCCCCCTCCCCTGATATTTACTGAGAGGAAGAATAAATAAATGAATGAATAATATATGAACTGAGTGGAAATAGCTAGGCTCTGACCAGTGGATATTAATCCTTCTCCCTTCTTGAGTCTGTTGAGTTCTGTTAATCTCAGCTGTTGGAATTCAAACTGCTATCACTCTCTTCAACTTTTAGTGAAGTTTCTTCCCAGTTTAGCATGATGTAATAGTTTGTCTGTGGTCAAAGGGTTTTCAACTAAGAACAATCACCTGAAATTACAATACAATGTCTATGAAAGTATAATTTGAATTTTTTCAAGAATTTTCTTTAAACAAAGATTTGTGGTTTTATCTTATTACTTGATAAAGATTTCCCATGTGTGTTAAACATAGATACAAAATGTGTGTTTAGTAATAATTTAATTAAGCCCATCTGTGTTATATATATTAGGATAAATGTTGCCATTCCTAAACTACATTATCAATATCTGTGTATTTCTCTGGGCTCATCAATTCCCTCTGTGCTATTAATGAAAGTAAAAAGCTCCAGGTAAAATCCATCATTTTCTGTCTCTCCTCCACACTTCCCCAACACTCTGTGCTTATTCCTAGCCTGGTGCTTATCCCCAGGGCCTCTTTGCTACCCAACTTAATGAGGCATTCACACTGAGGCCTTTTGAATAACCTTGTGTTCAACTCTAGAAGGTATCATTCCCATAGGTCTCAATGCCAGTGTACCTCTGGAGTTGTACAACATGGGAGCCCTACCTATGTCATTAAACTGTGACTATTAGCCTAGGTATCTGTTTGCCCCACTAGAGAGAAAGTGATTTGAGGACAAGAATCATGTCATGTTCAATATTGCATCCCTGTCTCTAGCCAGCTGCCTGGCAAATGGCTGTGGCTGAATCAGTGTTTCTTTTGCAAGTGAATAGACAAATGCTTTTGATTCATGAAATAGTTCTCTAGATAGTCGTCACGTTGTAAGTGTAGCACGTGATTCGCATGATCCAATTGTCTTTTGTTGTTAGACTAACAGTGAGTGGGTGAAAAGAAGAATGATTTTATCATATCATGCAATTTTCCTGAGCCAGGAATTCAGGCAAGGTTCAGCTGGATGGTTTTTTAATTCTGCATGGCAGCCTCTGGGGCCTGGCTCAGCTGGTCTGGACTGGAACATCCCAGAAAACTTCATTGAGAGGCTTGGCTCCAGTGTGGAGGTGGCTGGAATAGCTGGTGGCCAGGATTGCTTTCTTGTTCCTCATGGCTCACTTGGGCTTCCTCACAGCAGGGTGATCTCAGCACAGTGGGACTTCTTACAAGGCAGTGCAGGGCTTTAAAAGCAAGTGCTACAAAAGATCAGAGCAGAAGATGCAAGGCTCACTCTACTGCCTTTTTTGGTCAAGCAAGGAGCTAATGTTGGCTGAGATTCCAGGGGAAGGGGATTAGATTTTACCTATCAGACTTCTCCTTGGAGGAAAAGCAAAGAATTTTTTATCATCTTTCATGTGCCAACATCTGTTTTTCAAGAAAGAAGTTAGGTAAATTGATAAGTACTTGATACTAACAAGGGGTATGTGTTTCATGACTTCGAAGAGTGTCACCTCTTTCACCCAGTGTCCTAAATCATCTGCATCTATAGCTGTGCATTTGTAAATAAGGAAACGGAATCTTAAAATACAAATAAGGAAAGGAATCTGAGTAATTTTTGAGGTCATTTTCACCATTATAAATTTTCTTTACAAGTTTCCTAAAAATTAACTTAAAAGTTTAAAATATGTTTGATGCATTCTGTTGAATAATGCTGGAAACAGCACATTTCATAAGTATTTTCATTAAAATTCAGGGGGAAATGTCAGAGTTAATCTTCCACTGTCTGTACATAGGAATTTTAAGGTGTACTTTTAGGAATATCTGATTTTTTCATATTTCCTGGCTAAAAGTATTATGGCCAATACTTTATGGAGTTGTGTGTGCTCTTGTTAGTTCATTTGTCTCTGTTTGAAGGGTTCAAATATGACTTTCTGAGGTTAATCTTGCCCTGCATATTTATTCCCCTAACTCACTATAAAGTGGTCCTGTGGTGGTCTTCTAGGCAGGGGCTTATGCTTGTTTGTTTTCTTAGTCTTCAGGGGAGAATATCAATCCTAGCCACAGCTCAGTTGCTAAAGCCTGAACTCCGCTGGCAACAGAATACAGCTGTTTCAGCTACTTGGAAGGAAGTGTAGATAATCCCTTGCCACTGAATACCTTTAAGAGCTCAACTGAAAGAAATAATATTTGTGGAAGACGTCCTGGAACACATGACCTATCATCTAGAAACTCACTGCTCTTCCCTTTGGTTAAGTCAAACAAGTTAGAATTACCTGTGTTAGAATAAATCATATTGAATCTGATAGATTTGCCTATCACAAGAGACAATTTTATAAATTCCCTGTAACAAAGTAAGAATGTTAAGTACATTATACAAAGTTCTCACTATACATATCAAATGAAAAACTACTTTAGTTTCCCTATCAAGATTAGTTGTTTCCTCCTAACTGACTAGCTTGTTTTTGTATTGTGGACACCATGTGGTGGACCATGTGGACACCATATCCTTGGTCAGACTTCTTTTTTCTGCTAGCTGACTCCAAGTTTACAGTGACTCAGCTCTACCAAGTGTAAGTGACTTTACGGCATTAGGTGATCTGATCTGCTTTCAGGTCACTCCAGGTTTCACTAAACTCTTCTAACTTTATTTTTTTCCATTTGCCTATTTTTTCTTAATTTTAAAAACATGGATTATCTTGCTGTGGTTTTTTAAAAAAAGATTTTATTTATTTATTTTGCGTGTGCACACATGTGCACAATAGAGAGAGAAAGAGCACGCAAGTGGGGGAGGAAGGAGCAGAGGGAGAAGCAGGCTCCCCGCTGAATAAGGAGCCCAATGCAGGACTTGATCCCAGAACCCTGAGATCATGACCTGAGCCAAAGGCAGACACTTAACTGATTGAGTGACCCAGGCTCCTCTATCTCGCTGTGTTTTCAATGAATCCATGACTTGATTTAAGCCATTTTGAGAAAACTAATGGGTTACAAATTAATAAAAATTAACTGGATGATGAGCACTAAGGAGGGCACATGATGTAATGAGAACTGGGTGTTATATGCAACGGATGAATCACTGACCTCTACCTCTGAAACTAGTAATACGCTGTATGTCAATTCATTCAATTTAAATAAAACAAAATTTAAAAACAAATTTTTAAAAATTAAAAAAAAAAAATGAACAGGTCCTGGAGACTTGTTGGTCTATTTTTTACCTATACTAGGATAAGGTAGCTGCTTCTGGATTTGAATTTAAAACCGCTTGTAGAATAGCATTATTATTATTGTTACTATTTTTTTTTTAGATTTATTTATTTATTTATTTGACAGAGATCACAAGTAGGCAGAGAGGCAGGCAGAGAGAGAGGGGAAAGCAGACTCCCCGCTGAGCAGAGAGTCCGATTCGGGGCTTGATCCCAGGACTCTGAGATCATGACCTGAGATGAAGGCAGAGGCTTAACCCACTGAGCCACCCAGGTGCCCCTTGTTACTATTTTTTACTTATTGTAAATGGATATACTACTCTTATGGAAGACTCATGGGAAGAGATTCCTAGTTCTATTACGCAATTATGTAGTCACAGCGAGTTAGCAACTTGGACAGTAGGGAAGACACCTCACCCCATTCTCCAATCACAAACCTTACTATACTACTGCTGGTCTAGCAGAGGGAGTGTCTGATGCTGCTGCCTGGGCCTGGGGGAGGGGATTCCTGGCACCCTAGCCTGGCACAAGGACTTTAACTCCCACAAAAACAATGTTCTAACTTGCAGCTGTATGTGGTAAAAATATTACTACCATTATATATAGTATATGCACACAGAGAAATATCTATTTTAGACACCGAAGTAAAATTTTTGAACTTATGTGAATATCTAGTCATAATTTTGCAACATTATTTCTACGAAAAATGTACTCCAAGTTTTAAATAGCCTTATTAGTAAATTTTCTGAGCAAAATTTGTGAGCTGAGGACTTCTGTTGCTACATTTGTGCTTCTAGTGAACAAATACTGGGGAGGTTAGAAAATGAATTTAGGCTACAACTTCATTTAACAGATAGAGGAAAGATAATATTAAAAAGGGTGCTTTTCAATGGAATTTCATTCAGCCATCAAATACAATGAATACTCACCATTTGCATCAAGGTGGACAGACCTAGAGGGGATTATGCTTAGGGAAGTAGGTCAAGCAGACAAAGACAATACAATTAGACATATGCTAATTGTATGGTTTCACTCACCTGTGGAACACAAGCAGTAGCATGGATGTCCATAGGGGAAGGGAGGGAAGTCCAGAGGGGGAGAAATCTGAGATGAACCCTGAGAGACTATGGACCCCAAGAAACAATCTGGAGGTTTTGGAGGGGAGGAGGTAATAGGGTGATGGGTATTGAGGAGGGCACCAGCTCTGATGAGCTCTGGGTGTTATACTTAACTAATGAATCACTGAACACTGCATCAAGGACTAATTATGTACTATATGTATAATGACTAACTGAACATAAAAAACGGGATGCTTTTTATAATTAGTAAAGGACTTTTCCTCCTTGGTATTTTTCATGTGTGTTTCTTTACAAAACTATAAAATCTAAATCTTTATTTGTAAAGATTTTATTTATTTGTTTTAGAAAAAGAGAGAGAGAGAGCCCTTGGGTGGGGGGTAGAGGGAGATGAGACTCTTAAGCATACTCCATGCTGAGCACAGAGCCCAACCTGGGCTCAGTCCTGGGACTCTGAGATCACAGCCTGAACTGCAACCAAGAGTCAGACACCTAACCCACCTGCGCCATCCAGATGCCCCCTCTAAATCTTTACTTGTAATTTTCTTTGTACAGTATACCAAATAAATATATAGTAACTAAATTAGAGGGGAATTGAAAAAAATATTTAAATATCACTCATTTAACAAGTGTTCACAGAAACTGCTTAATAGTGAAGTTAATACTGCATAAAATTACATTGGGGACTGTATTTAACCAAGTAAAAAAAGTAAGAAAACAAGAATGATTTTAAAAATTAAGATCCAAGGGAAAAGTAGAAATTTCCAGAGAAATGGCTCCCAGCTGTTTTGAATATAGAATGAAATCAAATTAACTTTTCTTCTTCATATGCCAACCCTACTTATCTTGTGACAATTTCTTTGCCGCTCAAGGAATGACAGTGTGTGTTCAGAAAGGTCTTTTATAGACCCCCAAATGTAAGGTTCTGAGGAAAAGAGGCAGCAGGGCATTGCAGTGAGCTTCTGGATATACTTGAGGAAGGAGTGTGTGTGTCTGTTTGTGTGTGTGTGTATGCCTGTGTGTGTGTGTGAGAGAGAGAGAGAATGAGAGAGAGAGAGAGAGAGAGAGGAGAGAGAAGGCAGGGAGCTGAACAAACATTTATCTGTTAATCCTATCCTGGCAAGGCATTATTCCAAGAAATCCAGAGTGAGAAAAAAGGCCAAGTGAGACAGAGAAGAAGGAGGGAAAATAAAAACCAGGAGGTCCATTACCAGTCTGACCACAGCGTCACAAAAGGCACAGCTGATTGCTTTGTCTGATGAGACATCTGAGAGGCCATATGCTGCATCTCAAAACAATGCATTATAGGAGGACTAGGGGTAAACCATTTAACTGCGCGTTCTTTCCAATTTTATATCTCTCGCTGGTCAGCCTCATGGAGCACTGTCACCCCTGAAACTTAGCTTTGTGTTACTGGGCAGCTCTCGGCATGTGACAGCTGCATGTGAAGAGCTTCTCAGTGGTGCCTGGGTGGCTCAGTGGGTTAAAGCCTCTGCCTTTGACTCAGGTCATGATCCCAGGGTCCTGGGATCGAGCCCCACATCGGGATCTCTGCTCAGCAGGGAGCCTGCTTCCTCCTCTCTCTCTGCCTGCCTCTCTGCCTACTTGTGATCTCTGTCAAATAAATAAGTAAAATCTTAAAAAAAAAAAAAAAAAAAAGCTCACTGGGCAGAAGCAGACATTTAAAAGGGTTTTTGTGACTGGCAGGGAGGGAGGGAAATGCTGTGACCCATCTATAGGGTCACTCTCATGAGGAAGTAGGCAGGGCCAAGCTGATCTGGGGTCGTGTGTAAACTGAGGTCAGTATACACACTTCAGATCATCTCTAGTCTTAAATTTTGCATATCCATCCACAAAAATACCAACATTTGTTTTCTGTGTACCATATTCCAGGTTTTATCCTAAGCATTTGATTTCCATGATCTCTTCTAATACTCAAACACATGTAAGAAAGGCACTCTTGGGTGCCTGGGTGGCTCAGGTCGTGATCTCAGGGTCCTGGGATTGAGTCCCGCATCGGGCTTTCTACTCAGCAGGGAGCCTACTTCCTGCCTACTTCTCTGCCTACTTGTGATCTCTGTCAAATAAATAAATAAATTCTTTAAAACAACAAAAAAAGAAAGGCACTCATTTCTATTTAATAGACAAGTGAACTGAGGCAGAATGGGTACAAGTGGAGTTGGGAGGAGTTGCCTAATAAATCGTGATCACAAAACATCTAAGCCTTACTCTGACAAAGCTGGAGAGAACCAACTAAACCCAAGGAATGAGGAATGTGCTTTAATTTTATTACTTTCCAAACAGTAGACCTCAATAGTTTCAGATTTCACAACCACTTTACAGGTAACAATCAACTTATAAGGAAAAATTCCAGTTGACCATCTTTTAAAGAAGTGCTACAATCAGTATCTTCTTGGCCAGATCATTTGTTATTTACTCTTCTCTCCAAATGTCTTCCTTTTGATGATTTCATTGCAATGTAGTATCTCCTTCCGAATAAAAAAAGGAAAAGAAAAGAAATTCAGTGGGCCTTCATGCAATATCAGATACCTCAAAATGACTGAATGTAAAGAAGTGGTCTAAAGAAAATCCTCAGGAAATCTAGAGGTTTTTATTTAGTGACCATCTTCTATTGCCACAAATAATTTAGCATTGATGGCATAAAAGAGGACTTTAGTAGGATGAGCTTGAAATACTGAATGGAAAGTTACTGCACTCTGATCATTCATTAGTGACTTTTCAAAGAATGGGCTACTGCGGGTAACTTAGCAGCCAACTGGAAAAAAAAATGCCATAAGCCAAGCTGATTATTTTACTGTCATTCAGCTGATGAAAAAAGTGGATGTGGGCTTGGTGTTATGATTAATAATAAGTCACTTGGTTATGTGTTATGTGCACAAAGAAAATTCCACATCTTGACCTTGGGAGAAAATAGGCTTGTAATTTGGGGGGTAGTCTTAATGTAATTATTACCATCTGGGCCTTTCAGTGAATTTCCCCCCCATTTCTAACACTGTTAGCAGGAATATCCTTGATTCTGTTATTGAAGATCCCTTGGCATAATAGTGACCTCACAGGAATGATTAATGACTCTTAATCAGAGAATGGGGGACAGGATTCCAAGCTCCAGTTGGAACACTGAATATAATTAGCATATTCACTTTGCAGAAGACAGTCACTTTTTTGTTAGTTTGTGCTCTAGTGCTTTGACTGAAATGGGTAAGTAATTATTTCACATCCCTTTATTTATTGTAGTGACCTCTAATACTAAGCATGCTTTTAATTTTGGGAGAAGACTGCCTGTTGCGTGACTTCTTAGGGTCTACGCTTTTGATGTTGGATAGTTTGTCCTCAGTAATAGTCTAATTATCCTTCTGGAGGAGATGTTTTGTTTTCAAAGGGGATTTTTCATGGCTTAAATCGGATACCCCAAAGCTGCCAAGTAATAAAAGAGATGGTTAAGATTCTAAATCTTCTTGCCTAACTACTAACTAAAAGCCAGAAGTGTTGGTGTTATTTTGGTGACCACAGTATTGCATTCTTCTTGCAAAACTGCATAATTGAAGGGGTGGGGTCTGGTTTGCATTCCATCAAAACTGACTTTTATAGCCCTTAGAAAGCTGGAAATCTGCTTCATGTTTAACATCTCTTTCCACAAAAGGTTCATCCTTTTTTCATGTTAAGTCATTGAAAAAAACATTGATGTTCAGAGTTTTTTCAAATCAAAGTGATGAATACCCTTAATATCTTTTTGTACTGAAATATGTTCCAATAGTATCTTCTGTTGTTGATCTGTTACTTTTTTGTTCAGTCTTCATGTGCCAAATAATTTAGTTCTGACTTTATCTCTTAATAAGTAATAAATAACAGTTCATTGGTGAGCAAATGCATGTCTAACATCTGTTTTGATGAGCTGGAGATTTCCCACCTTGTGGGAAGCATTTCAGAGCATTTCTCCTCCCTATGTTGCACTTAATGCCTGGATACAGTTTCAGTCCCTGCTCCCTTTCCTTTCCCCCCACCTAGAATTGATAGAAGATGGGAACCAAAGAAAAAAATCAAACAATGAATCTCAAAGGAAGACCCAGAAGTAAATATCTGAGCCAAAAAAAAAAAAAAAAAAAAAAAAATCTGAGTCGGAGATAACATTAAAATAGTTACAGTTATGGAATGAGGAATTAAAGAGAAATGGCAGACATGACAAAGTCCCCTAGACTCTGCCATAGTCCCGTGACTGAAAGTCCTGCCAGTTTCCAACTCTCTTTCCTAAACCATTCCATATGGATGTCTAGCTTGTGCTGGAAGGAGGCAGATTTTTATACCTGCCTTAATAACATACCTGGACCTCCCTTATCTCCCTGTTCTGTCCAAACTCAGAGCCCACTGCCACCAGAGCAATTTCATTAGTCTTCTTTTCTCCAGGTGAAATAAACAGTAATCACTATTTATGAGAGAATAGCTCTTTACCATCCAGGTTAGTGACTTCATTATCCCTCAAATACTTTCCAGTCAGGGTCTACTAACTTGCAGATATAATATTGCGGGGCCATATGGGCTGGGTCTCTGTACAGCCAACATAACTGTCGTTGTGTGGCAAATTATAATGTAAAATTAATGTGACTTCCAGTTTTAGTCAAATACAGATAAAGATCCCTCAGGCTTTATGCCACCTTCCCCATTAGCAGTATCTTTTTGTTTTTCCCCTTTATTCCTAAATGCAGGAAAATTCTTTCTTGCAGTTGTATGTCAAAAGGCTCAGATATCCCTGCCCAAGTGAATAAATCTAGACTTATTTTCATTCCAAATTACCCCTCTTTAGTGCCCATTTGTTTCATTTTTTGCCTTGTTTCAGCTCATTTTTCATTGCCTTTTTCCCCTAAAACTATTTTTAAAAACTTGAATTTTTTTGCCCTTTTATGTCTTATTAAAGTCTAAACTGACTATAATCCCTTTCATGCCACTAAGCAGGGAATATTCCTGAATTCTAAAAAACAAAATCATTTTCCACTTCTAAATTCATATTTCATTCAAATTTTGGAAATATTTCTTTACCTTCTGTTCATAAGTAGATAATTATCAATTCTTGGCTAAAAAGGTAGGAAATTTTGTCTACATTAAAAAAATCTTCCATAGAATGTAATTATTCTTTTAGTCTAGTGAAATTAACCAGTTCCCACCCAATTTATTGCCTCATACTGGAAAATGTCACAAACCAGGCATCTGACTTTTAAGAATTGGCTACTGCCCAAATTCTGTGCCCAAGAGTGAGTATGGCTTTAAGAACAGTTGGCATGGTGATTCACAGACCTGTACCCCTGGGGATAAAAATACATTATATGTTTTTAAAAATTTAAAAATTAATAATAAAAAACAGTTGGCAGATTCAGCTCTGGTCATGATCCTAGGGTCCTGGAATCGAGCCCCACGTCGGGCTCTCTGCTCAACGGGGAGCCTGCTTCCTCCTCTCTCTCTCTCTCTGCCTGCCTCTCTGCCTACTTGTAATCTCCAGCTGTCAAATAAATAGATAAGTAAATAAGAACAGTTGGCAGAGCCTTGAAGGAATGAACAGGACAGACATAAATCTTGTCTCTTAAGAGTTAGCTCAAGGTCCACATGTCCTATCACCTACCCATTATATGAAGTTACTTTGTGAAAAATAGAATTATATAAGTATAAATTCTTCTTTTTTTTTGGTAGTCTTTTTTAATGATAATTATAATTTCTATGGTTACTGTTAACATTTTAGTGTAATAGAAGAAGTTTTGAAGCCAAACAGACTTGGGTTTGAACTCCAGTTCCACCATTGTGTGGTCTTAGACAAGTGAGTTGGCTTTTGTAAGTCCTAGTGGCCTTATCTGTGAAACAGCACATAAGAAAACCTACTTAATTGTGTGGATATAATTATATATTTAAAGTACTTTTCTACTATCTGACACATAGTATTTCCAAGTTCTTTAATAAAAATTATCAATACTTCATCTACTTCAAAAAAGTGTTTTAAGACATAAAAGAAAGAAGTGATTTAGCAATTTCAAATCAGAGTTCAAGCACGAGAAGAATATTGAAACCACCTATGATAAAGATTTCTTCAGTTTTATGAGCAACAGGAATTAACTTTTATGTCTTCAGAACCTTCAGATTACCAGGAAGACAAGATATCTGAGACATTTCTATAAGCCCAGAAACTGTGTAGAAGGTAGCTCTCAGGGAGGGTTATGAGTGCTCTACAAGACGAATATCAGTCTCATTAGAAAGTCCTACCCATCCAATCTCCTTACTTTAGAGAAATGAGGAATCTGGATTTCAGAGAGTTTATGACAGCCAACTGGTGGTATTGCTGAGAACTAAAAACTAGTTTGCTTCCCAAACTAGTTTGCGTTGAATGATCTTTCCATATGTAGTTATTTTGAGTCAACTAGAAAATCTGCAAGAACATCAAAATAATGTTCTTTCTTCCTCTGGCCTCAGTAATGACTGGTTAAGAATGCTTTGGAGCAAATATCAAAGCAGTTGCAGATCCTCAGTGTTCCAGAATAGCTATTTTAAGTTCTCCAAGGAAAAATTCCTGATAAAGACCTTTTTTCACAGTAACTAAAAAGGCTCCTGGCTCTCTTGTCAGAAAGTGGCTATTGAGACCTCAAATACAAGATGATCTCATTTGAAGTAGCAGGAGGGAATGAACAGAACTCTAGAATGGACATCAAAAAACTCCTTGACCCTAGTAATAACTCAAGTCTACCTTTTATGTGGCATAAAGTGAACTTTAGATATCTCTGAATTTCAAGTTATTTTTACTCTTCTTTTTTTCTCACACATACCATACTTGGTCCAGCAACAAAATGTGAGGGTGCTATCTTTAAAATATCTCCAGAATCTGACCACTACTCATCATTTCCACTGCTAAATCCTTCTTCTAAGCCGCTATCATTTCTTCCCTGGTCAGTTAAAGAAATCTAATGAATTTGCCTGGTTCTACCCTTTTCTGCTCAACACATTAATTAGTAAGGGTAACCTCAGAGTTTGTTAGCCAGACTTCCATAATGGATCTGTCCCTTGTTTAACAACCTTAATTTGTCCCTAAAAACCCTGCTACTAAGTGAAACCCTGGTCTTTTATAAAAGTATTTTCTTTAGGGGCGCCTGGGTGGCTCAGTGGGTTAAGCCGCTGCCTTCAGCTCAGGTCATGATCTCAGGGTCCTGGGATCGAGTCCCGCATCGGGCTCTCTGCTCAGCAGGGAGCCTGCTTCCCTCTCTCTCTCTCTCTACCTGACTCTCCATCTACTTGTGATCTCTCTCTGTCAAATAAATAAATAAAATCTTTAAAAAAAAAAAGTATTTTCTTTAATTTAAATTTCTTTAATTATGATTAATTCCATTGCAGCCGCAAACACACAAAAACGGTATACAGATAGGAAACTATTTTAATTGAACAATAAAAATATTGTTCAATTGTCATAACATTGTATAAGCAATTAAAATCAAATTGAAGATAAATTGTGCTTAAAATGTATGACATGAAGGTTTGTTTTACTCAGCAAAGAGGAAAAGACTTGATGGGTTCTCGTTGGTGGACATGTGTTGAAGGTCGTTGTTCTTTGTAGGCTATATTCTTCCTTCTGAACAATTTTCTTTAGTAATGTTTTCAACAATTTGAAGGATCATGGTTATTTTGTACTCAAAGTACACTTAAAATTATGGTATAGAAGCATACATAAAGTTATGGTATAGAAGCATCCTGTGGTATAGAAGCATAGAAATATACCTTTAGTCAAAATAATAGCTAAAGATGAAAGCACTTGGAAAGATTAAATAGTCTATGTAGGACATATAGAATGAAAAGTGATAAAAATGTTATCTCTTCATCTTTCTGACTAGGCATACTTAGGCAAAATAAAACATCTTTAGTTTATCTGAACATGGTGCACAGTTCAAAATTTGTTCTGATGTTTGATGACTAATAGCTGTTGAGTCACATAGAATAAATAGCATGTTTTCCTCAAAAATGGCAATGTCAAAATATATTTCTTACACTTATTTGCTCTCCTTGCTTTAGGAAATAAAGATCACTATATCAAAAGAAGAAAGAGTTGTTTAGAAAGTGGGACAGCTGTTCAAGAGTCATATGGCAAAGAGTGGTTAACTGAATGGGCACTGTGTATGGTAAATCTGGGTTTACTGGTCTTTTACTAAGGTCTTCAGTACTTTGTATGGCACTGTAGAACAGCGGTGGCTCATTTATAACCCAAGAATCAGAATACAGGGAAGGGTTTTACCTAACATATTTCACAAGTAATTAATTCAACATGCATTTTTAAAGTACCTATTATATAACAGGTACCCTGATAGAACAGGTAAGCCCAAAAAAAGGGATATCCTCATTCTCAAGGATTCCTCTGCTATAATATTACAAGCACTATAATATGGAGCACTCTGCACATCCTTGTCCACACTTGCTATGTCTTGTCTTTTTTTTTTTTTTTAAGCCATTCAAACAGGTGTGAGGTGATATCTCGCAACAGTTGTGATTTTCATTTCCCTCTTGATGAGTGATGAGCATCTTTTCATGAGTCTCTTGGTCATTTGTAAGTCTTCTTCGGAAAAATGTACATTCAGGTCCTCTGCCCATTTTTTAGATAAGATTTTATTCACTTGTTTGAGAGAAAGAGAGAGAGCGCATGGGGGGAGGGGAAAGGAGGAGAATGAAAAAACAGATATCCCACTGAGCAAGGAGCCCAACATGGGGCTTGATCCCAGGACCCTGTGACTATGGCCTGAGCTAAAGGCAGATGCTTCACTGACTGAATCACGTAGGTGCCTGGTCCTCTGCCCATTTTTAAGTGAGTTGGGTTTTTGTTTTTGTTTTTGGTGTTGAGTTGTATTAATTCTTTATATATTTATTCCTAATCCCTTATCAGATATATCATTTATAAATATCTTCTTGCATTCAGGAGGTTATCTTATAGTTTTGTTGATAGTTTATTTCATGGTGCAAAAGCTTTTTATTTTGGTACAGTCCTAATAGTTCAATTTTGCTTTTGTTTCCCTTGCTTAAGGGGACATGTCTAGAAAAATGTTGTTATGGCTTATGTTAAAGAAACTACTGCTTATGTATTTTTCTAGAGGTTATATGGTTTCAGGTCTTTAATCCATTTTGAGTTTACTTTTGTGTATGGTGTGAGAAAGTGGTCCAGTTTCATTCTTTTGCATGCAGCTGTCCAGTTTTTCTAGCATATTTGTTGAAGAGATTTTTTTTTTCCCCCATCATATGTTCTTGTCTCCTTTGTCATAGATTAATTAACTGATATACATGAATTTGTTTCTGGGCTCTCTGTTCTTTTCCATTGGTCTATGTGTCTGTTTTTGTGTCAGTATCATACTACAGCTTTGTAGCTAGTATTGTGATACCTCCAGGTTTGTTCTTTCTCAAGACTGCTTTGGCTATTCAGGGTCTTTTATGGTTACATACAATTGTGGTATTACTTGTCCTAATTCTTTGAAAAATGGTTGGTGTTTGGATGGTGATTGCATTATATCTGTAGATTGCTTTTGGTTGTTCAGACACTTCAATCATATTGGTTCTTCCAGTCCCTGAGTATAGAATATCTTTGTATTTGTTAGTGTCATCTTCAATGTCTTTACTCAGCATTTTATAGTTTTTGGAGCATGGGTTTCTTTTTTGTTTTTGTTTTTTACCTCCTGGGTTAAGTTTATTCTTGTGTATTTTATTCTTGTTTGTGCAATTGTAAAGGGGATTGTTTTCTTAATTTCTCTTTCTGTTACTTCATTATTAGCATAAATAAATGTAACTGATTTCTGTATATTAATTTTATATCTATGACTTTATTGAGCTCACTTACTAGTTTTGTAGTTTTTTGGTGGAATCATTAGGGTTTTCTACACATAATATTATGCCATCTGAAAACAGTAAAAGTTTTATTTCTTTGTTACCAATTTGGATGCCTTTTACTTCTTTTTCTTGTCTGATTACTATGGCTAGGACTTCCAATACTATGTTGAATAGAAGTGATGAAAATGGACATCTTGTTTTTTTCCTGATCTTTGAAGAAAAGCTCTCAGTTTTTTTTTCCACTGAATATGATGTCAGCTGTGGGTTTTTCATATATGGCCTTTATTATGTTGAGGTATGTTTCCTATAAACCTACCTTTTGAGTCTTCATCATGAATGGATGTTGTACTTTATCAGATGCTTTTTCTGCATCTATTGAGTTGATCATGTGATTTTTTACCCTTTCTTTTATTAATGTAGTGTAACCCATTGTTGTTCTGTGAATATTGAACCACCCTTTCCTTCTTGAACTATAAATCCCACTTGATCATGGTGAATATTTTGTTAATGAGTTGTTGGATTCAGTTTGCTTATACTTTGTTGAGGATTTTTTAATCTATGTTCATCAAAAATACTAGCCTGTAATTGTCTTTTTTTTTTCTCAAGTTCCTTGAGAAATTGAAAAATATAATTACCACATGATCTAGTAATTCCGCTACTGGGTATTTACCTTAAGAAAAAAAAAAAAGCAGGGACGCCTGGGTGGCTCAGTTGGTTAAGCAGCTGCCTTCGGCTCAGGTCATGATCCCAGTGTCCTGGGATCGAGTCCCATATCGGGCTCCTTGCTCCGCAGGGAGCCTGCTTCTCCGTCTGACTCTGCCTTCCACTCTGTCTGCCTGTGCTCGCTCTCGCTTGCTCTCTCTGACAAATAAATAAAAAATCTTAAAAAAATAAAAAAAAAGAAAAAAAAGCAATAATTTGAAAAGATATATGCACTATGTTTATTGCAGCATGATTTGCAATAGCTAAGATATGAAGGAAACCAAGCATCCATCCATAAATCAATGGATAAAGATATGGCATGTGTACACACACACACACACACACGCATGCACACACTGGAATATTACTCAACCATGAAAAAGAATGGGCTCTTGCCATTTGAAACAAGATGGATGGACTTAGAGGGTGTAAGGATAAATGAATTAAGTCAAAGAAAAATACCATATTATTTCACTCATATATGGAACTTAGGAAACAAAATGCATGAACAAACAAAAAAAGAGACCAGAAAAACAAACAAAAAAACAAAGCCAAATAGAGAGAACAAACTGGTGGTTGCCAGAGTGAGGTAGGTAAAGGGATAGGTAAAATAGATAAAGGGGATTAAGAGTACACATAGGGTGATAAGCACCAACTAAGGATAGAATTGTTGCATTATTATACTAATAACACTGTATGCTAGTTATACCTTAACAACAGGAAAAAAAAAAATACAGAGTGCTCTGGGAGCAGATAGGATGGAGCCTCTAATTGTCCTGGAGTAGGGTGAAATTTTTAAGGAGCAACACAGAAAAAGGTACATCTTAAGATGAGCTTTGAAAGGGCAAATAGCCTGAAAATAGAGGTGAAGTTGGGAACCTGGGTGGTCCAGGTAGAAGAAGAGTATCTGAAATGGTATTGAGTCATTAAAAAGAGTCTTTTCTTTGGAGCACCAGGGAGTCTCAATTGATTAAGCGTCTGCCTTTCGCTCGGGTCATGATCCCAAGGGTCCTGGAATCAAGCCCCATGTTGGGCTTCCTGCTTCTCATGTTAGGAGCCTGCTTCTCAGAACCTCTCCTTCCTGCTTGTGCTCTCTCTCTTACTATCTCTGTCACTATCTGCCACTCTCTCTTAAATAAATAAATAAAATCTTTGGAAAAAATCTTTTTCCTTAAGGTGGCACCTTCCATTTATGAGCTTTCATCAGTGTTGATTGTGCTTTGTTTCATATTTAGACAATGAAATCTACTCAAAGGCTAAATAAGGGGGAAAATGATTGTAATTTCTACCCACAAGGATGTTGTTGAAGTATCACTTATTGCTCGAGTTATCTATGGCAACAAAACAGTTCACCTAAAACTTGATGGCATAAAGCAATAGCCATTTGATTATGCTTATGAATTATATAGGGCAGAAATTTGAAGAATAGCAAGGAGGGCTTGACTCAGCTTCATGATATCCCAGTACTCAACTGGGAATATTGGAAAGCTGAGCTAATTTAAATGGCTGGGAGTTGGAATCATCTGAAGTCTCCTTCACTCAGATGGGTAGCACCAATGCTGAGATGATTTGAAAGATATGTTCATTGCAGAACACCTATACATGAATTCTCTAGATTGCCTAGGCTTCTCCCAGCATAGATACTTGGTACAAAATTGGAGTGTCCTTAGAGGAAGCATCCCTAAAACCAGCATCCCAAAGAATCAAATGGAAGGTGTGTGGTTTTCACTGAAAGAGCCTCAAATGTCACAGAATGTCATTTTCTCTGTCTTTTATTGGTTGATGTAGTCCCAATTGAAATAAAATGGTCATATACCCCATCTTTCCATGACAGAGGCGTTAAGGAATTTGTAACCATTTACTTAAATCCCCACATTTGACATTATAAACATTATTATTAAACATTATATAATGTTTAATAATTACACAGTGGTATTTTCTCTATAGATTAGAATGGGAGAAATTTCTGGTTTAGCTGTCAGGTAAAATCTTTCCTCTTTTGAGCAATTGGTATATATTTTTTTAATTTTTATTTTTTTAGATTTCTTTTCAGTGTACCAAAATTCATTGTTTATGCACCACACCCAGTGCTCCATGCAATACGTGCCCTTGATAAGACCCACCACCAGGCTCACCCTACTTCTCACCTCCCACCCCTTCAAAACAATTGGTCTAATTTTACTTTCTGATCACTTGAATCATATAATTGCATTTCTCTCTGAAGTTTGGTGACTTGGAATATTTTTGTGTTGTTATTTAAAATATTTCTAAAGAAGACACAGAGTAAATTGAAGTCTGTTTGTAGGAGACTATAATTTGAATTTTATATGCATATGGACTAGGGGCAGGGGATGAAGATGGGAAGATAGGGGCCAGGTCAGCAGGGGCATATATCTCCTGCTGAGGACTGATCCACTTTATGTTATCTCACTTCACCTTTATATTTATCCTGTGGTAGAGACATTGACATTTAAGTTTTATAAAGAGAATTATCAGGATAAATTACCTTTTGACTTTTGACCTTTAAAGTTCAAGGGCAACATGATGGAATTATAACTACAAATTTTGATTTTTTATTTCATTAAAACATTGTAATTTAAACACTAGCTTTTACAGTAAATTAGACCAGTATGTCTAGAACTATATATAGGAAAGAACCCATTTTATTTTTTTACTTTCGATTTGCCTATCGCTGACATTCCATAAAAAGAAATTTAAAGAAAGAAGAAAACAGCTATAAATTATAAGCCCCCCCTTTTTTTGGTTATTAGATTCAATAGGTATAAAATTGCTTTGTCAAATTACTGTGAAGTTTCTAAACTCTTCAATTTCTGTACTTAACTTGGCAACAGTTTTTGGACAACCGCCTATCTACAGACAACTTCGAATAATATTGACCTAGAGGATTAGATTTAGGCAGAAAGAACATTTTTCTTGCCTTGATCTCTAACCCAAAACTTGATACTAGTCTGCACTGAGTGGCCATCTCAGTCAGCTTTTTTTTTTTTTAAGAGTTGAATACAACTGTCTTTCAGTGATTTATGCAGAAGGGTCAGCTTACTCCCAATGGCCTGGGGAATTGTCAGTGCCTTGCCCATTGTTTAGCCACAGCCAGTATTCAAAGACCATAGTGATTAAGCAATGGCATATGCACAATATGCTTATAATTTACAGGCAGCCAGGGGCCCTTCCCGCAGAGTTCTTGCTTGTATTGAATGGTAAAGAGAGACTGGATCTATTTGAATGCTGTCTATATATGGGAAGTAGAGGTGGCTCTATCTTGAAGCTGTATTTGTGTTTGCCAAAAAAGTACTCTAAAAATATCATGTGTCTTTAGAAAATGTGTGTGGATTAAGAATTTTTCTTTGCATAGCCTGGCTGAAATTTTGTTAGGATTTTGTGGTAGACTGTATGCTACATGAGTACTTTCTAAGCTTCTTTTCCAAGAAAGAGAAAGGAATGCAGTTTCAATTTAATATCAGAAGAATTTGCCAGTTTGGGATGCCTCATGAGGTTTGGCAACATCAGATTGGCATAACATTTTCCAAAGTGAATTTAAAGGGATTAGAGTTTGCTTGTCCTGATTCTTATCCTTCAGCAGATGATTTCTCAGAATAAGGCATTGTAAAGAAAAGTATGGTAGACCAGCCCAGCTAACACAAGTAGACTGTCAACTTGTTCAGTATGTTAGTATCCTTAAGTGTAGTTGTCAACATTTATTGTACATTGAAAGCACTGGAGGAGCTTTTTAAAAATGCTGATTCCTGGACCTCATCTAGATCTAAATTCATTATTCTGGATTAGCACCTATGCATTGGTCCAGTCTATGTCTCCACTCTTCCACAGGCCACTTTTTCCCCCAGTACCTCTGGATTCTAAATTAAAATTTAAGTTCAATTCCCTGCCAGGTTTTGGATTGTCCATAACCTGTTCCTGCTGTATTCTCTAACATTAGCTCTTTCTCCCACTATTTCCCATTTCAATTTGTCATCTTTGAGTTATCCTTGACTTAGAAATGCTACCAATTTCTGGATATTAATTTCGTATCCTACCCTTTACTGAATTCATATATTACTTCTAGTTTTTGGTGGAGTTTTTAGGATTTTCTATGTATAGTATTATGCTATCTGCAAATAGTGAGTATTTAACTTTTTCTGGTCTAATTGCTGTGACTAAGACTTCTGGTACTATATTGAGTGAAAGTGGTAAATAGACATTCTAGTCTTGTTTCTGACCTTAGGAGGAAAGCTCTCCATTTTTCACCATTCAGTATGATGCTGTTATCTGTGGGTGTCTTCTATATGGGCTTTATGATGTTGAGGGTGTGTGTGTGTGTGTGTGTGTGTGTGTAATATTACCGATATTTTATTGAAATAAAATACTAAATAACAGAAGTTAAGTGCAAAAAACAACTTTCCCAAACCCCCATGTAGCTATTTAAGGCTGTTTCTAAAATGATGATTTGTTTGTATTCTTTTTTTTTTTGGTAGTTTAATGACACTTTAAAGGTAATACACACATAATAATTTTTAAAATCTCAAATAACACCTAAAAAATGAATGTATATTGTGAAGAGTCTTCCAACCCTGTCAGGTTCCCAGTACTCCAACCCAGTGGCAACCAAGCTTACCAATTTTTGCATTTTCTTTAAGATGTATTTTTTAAAATTAACATATAATGTATTATTTGTTTCAGGGTGACAGGTCTGTGATTCACCAGTCTTACACACAACTCACAGCACTCACCATAGCATATACCCTCCCCAATGTCCATCACCCAGCCACCCCATCTCTCCCACCCTGCTCCCCTTCGGCAACCCTGTTTGTTTCCTATGTTTAAGAATCTCTTATGGTTTGTCTTTCAAACAATTTAACCTCTTTTTAATTTTTCCCTCCCTTCCCTTATGATCCTCTGTTTTGTTTCTTAAATTCCACATATGAGTGAAATCATATGACAGTTGTCTTTCTCTAGTTAACTTAGTTTATTTAACATCACACTCTCTAGTTCCATTCACGTCACTGCAAATAGCAAGATTTCATTTCTTGGTGGCTGCATAGTATTCCCTTGTGTGTACACACACACACACACACACACACACACACACACACACACATACCACATTGTCTTTATCCATTCATCTGTTGATGGACATCTAGGTTCCATAGTTTGGCTATCGTGGACATTACAGCTATAAACATTGGGGTGCACGTGCCCCTTTAGATCACTACGTTTGTATCCTTTGTGTAAATGCCCAGCAGTGCAATTACTGGGTTGTAGGGTAACTCTATTTTCAACTTTTTGAGGAATCTCTATACTGTTATCCTGAGTAGCTGCACCAGCTTGCATTCCTACCAACAGTGTAATAGGATTCCCCTTTCTCCACATCCTCACCAACACCCATTGACTGAGATTCCTGACTTGTTAATTTTAGCCTAACTGGCGTGAGGTGGTATCTCATTGCGGTTTTGATTTGTATTTCCCTGCCCGGTGATGTTGAGCATTTTTTCATGTGTTTTTTGGCCATCTGGATGTCTTCTTTGGAGAAATGTCTGTTCATGTCTTCTGCCCATTTCTTTTCTGGATTATTTGCTCTTTGGGTGTTGAGTTTGAAGTTCTTTATAGATTGGATACTAGCCCTTTATCTGAAAAAAACATTTGCAAATACCTTCTCCCATTCCCATTCCGTAGGTTGTCTTGGTTTTGTCGACTGTTTCCTTTGATGTGCAAAAGCTTATTATGTTTTTTTTTAAGATAGTAAATTATCTTTTTATTTACTTTTTTTTTAATAAACATATAATATATTTTTATCCCCAGGGGTACAGGTCTGTGAATCGCCTGGTTTACACACTTCACAGCACTCACCAAAGCACATACCCTCCCCAATGTCCATAATCCCATTCCCTTCTCCCAACCCCCTACCCCCAGCAACCCTCAGTTTGTTTTGTGAGATTAAGAGTTACTTATGGTTTTTCTCCCTCCCAATCCCATCTTGTTTCATTTATTCTTCTCCTTCCCCCTTAAGTGGTGATGCAACATGGGGGCTTAAGGGCAAAAGCTTTTTATCTTGATGAAGTCCCCATAGTTCATTTTGCCTTTGTTTCCCTTGCCTTTGGAAACACGGCTAGCAAGAAGTTGCTGTAGCCAAGGTGGAAGAAGTTGCTGCCTATGTTCTTCTCTAGGATTTTGATGGATTCCTGCCTCACATTTAGGTCTTTCATTCATTTTGAGTCTATTTTGTATATGGCGTAAGGAAGTGGTCCAGTTTCATTCATCTGCATGTGGCTGCCCAACCATCTGTTGAGGAGACTCCTTTTTCCACTGGATATTCTTTCTTGTTGTGTCAAAGATTAGTTGGCTATAGAGTTGAGGGTTCCATTGATCTATGTCTGGTTTTGGGCCAATATTATATTGTCTTGATGATTACAGTTTTGTAATAGAGCTTGAAGTCCAGAATTATGATGCTGCCAGCTTTGGTTTTCTTTTCAACATTCCTTTGGCTCTTTGGGGTCTTTTCTGATTCCATACAAGTTTTAGAATCATTTGTTCCAGCTCTGTGAAAAACTTGATGTTATTTTCATAGGTATTGCATTGAATGTATAGATTGCTCTAGGTAGCATAGACATTTTAATGATATTTGTTCTTCCAATCCATGAGCATGGAATGTTTTGCCATTTCTTTGTATCTTCCTCATTTTCTTTTATGAGTGTTCCAGAGTTTTCTGAGTACAGATCCTTTGCCTGTTTGGTTAGGCTTTCTCCTAAGTATGGGTACCATTTTGGGTACAATTGTAAATGGGATTGACTCTTTAATTTCTCTTTCTTCTGTCTCATTGTTAGTGTACAAAAATGTTGAGGTTTTGATGTGAGAATATATATCTTGCAAGTTGAACTTAAAATCCCCCATTGCTAATAATTTTGCAAGTCATAATTATTGTAATTTTTTTAACTATGTGTATTACTCTGAAGTTAGGTCTTTATGATGTCAAATATGTGGTTATCTGAAAATATTTCCAATTACTTGATTAATACATACAAATAACCTGGACCAGAGAGAAAGCATAGATTTGAGAGTTTCAGCCATCTTCTACAAGTTCAAAATTTAAAAAAAAATAATTTCATACTTACACATTACATGGTATCACAAGTTTTGTAGACAATGTGAAAAAACACTTCCCTAGAACTGTGACATTCATATCATTTAGACATTCATATCATTTCAATCCCAATTGTTATGAAAAGAACAGTTTCTACAGTTTATGAAGTTTGAGCAAAAGTATAAAATAGGATGTAAAGATTTCACTAGGTTTTGTTGTTACTAACAAAATCAGATCTGAGTCTTGTAGGTAGTTAATACAGCATATTGATCCAGCAGAAGTAGCCAGTATCATTTTTTAGTTAATAATTTTGGTCAATTTGTTAATAAATTAAACTCATGAGTGTTTGTGAAATAGAAGAAATTGTCTTTTCATTTTCAACCAGATGTTACTGATGGGATTAAACACAGGAGTGAATTAATTCAGACAAAAAAATCAAGGAGATAAAATTAGAGAAAAATGCTATGAAATTAATACCCTATTTAGAGAAGGACTAACTTGATATCTTTATAAGGCCATATTTTCCAGGAAAGAATATTTTTAATTTATTAGATTATATGATGTAGTAACAAAATTAATTTCAAAGTCATTAGAAATACATATTTTTATTATGTATTTCCTAATTCATGTTCCCTTATTCCCATCATAAAATATTTTTTCCCAAAATTGGTTTATTTGTGAAGATTTTTAAAACTATCTTCATCTCCAAGGTTCATCCTGTGACTTATCATTCATTGTACCAGATAATGTTTAGTTTAAAGAACATATATTTCCTTACTAATATTCCATTATATATTTCTCAGGCTCATTGTTCAGTAAAATACTGTTTATTATATAGTATATTACTTAGTGGTTTGTTAGTAATATTTGAGTTCAAATACTGCCTCAATTTCTTTTCCTAGCATTCACTTAAAACTAGACAGACTTCAATTTTTATACCTATTCATCACAAAACTGCCTATTTTAGGTTTACCATAAGACAGATAATAATAATATTTTAAAAACAGAGAAGTACAACCAGGAATACAGAAGCCTCAAAATGTCTCTAATAGAAGATGCTGGCAGGATAGAAAATTAAGTTAACCAGATGCTTAGCTTTCCTCCACAAACAAATAAAAAAATGTAAGTAGAAGATTTAAATTAAAAACATTTTAATTACATTAAACTCCAAAAGTTAACTCAAAAGAAAGAAACCAATTTAAAAGCCAAAAATGTAAGCACATTTATATTTTACCTCCTTCAGGTCTTACTCTAGGTCTCGGGCACTGGAGTTTTAGTATTCAAAGGGACATAGGAAATGGCTCTCAGAGCATGTAGAGGCAGAAGCTGGCACTGAGTCCTCTACAGAAAACCTAGCCTTCCCCAGCTGTCCTGGCCCTAATAGGAGAGTAGGAAAATGCCACACCGCAATCTGGATATGAAGAAATACAGTTCATCTCTGTCAAAAGCTTTTTCCAAAAAGAGAAAAAATAAGACTCCTAGGAGAAATAAAAATTCCAGTTAAGGTGTGAGCGTAGGATTGTCTTAATGCAAAACTCTTGTTCTTGCTTTGGTTTCGGCTGACTTTCTTTTCTTTGAATTGTCTTGATATTTATGTAGACTAGAGTTTTTCTCTTGAATCCAGAGCCAAAACATTGGATCCTCTATGTACAGACTGTTATAACATATTTATGCATGTCACCCTACCAGCCTTGTTGGTAAAGATAGGCTATATCTCCTATTTTTTTCCTGCAATTATTTTCTAGCATAGATCTCAAGGTTTTGCAAACTAGTGAACATCATACTAAAGCAGTGACAATTTCAGCCTCCTGCCTCAAAGCTAAATTAAGCCAGAAACTGAATCTCATCAGGTCACAGTGTATGCTCTGAAGGAGAATTTTGTTGATTCTCCCTAGAACTGCACTTGGGCTTAAAGATCACAAAGCTTCCTGGCCTGGAGAAAGCCACAATTTGAGAAAGGATGTAGGTAGATATAAATATTGGATTTTGGTTACAAACTTACCTTAAGAATAATCTAGATGTTACCCTTGTGTTTTTAAAAAATGGGAAGTTGGAGACCAACTTGTTGCTCATGGAACTCTGAAATACTTCTTGATTGACCAATACTGTACCACATAAGGAGAGTCATCTCCAGAACTGTACATTCAAACATGTATTAAAAATAACAAGATTATTTATTCTTCCATTGTGCACACATTTTCATGAACTGCAAAGATGAGAATGTGATGAATGCCATAATACAGCCGCCAAATTTGTGGTTGAAGAAGTAAAGTTTGTGGAAGATGGGCATTGGAACTGATCTTTCTTCTTAATATTTATTACTGTGTCATGTTAGTCACCATACAGTACAATAGTTTTTTTTTTTTTTAAGATTTTATTTATTTATTTGACAGAGAGAGATCACAAGTAGGCAGAGAAGCAGGCAGAGAGAGAGGGGGAAGCAGGCTCCCCGCTGAGCAGAGAGCCCGATGCGGGGCTCGATTCCGGGACCCTGAGATCATGACCTGAGCCGAAGGCAGAGGCTTACCCCACTGAACCACCCAGGCGCCCCAGTACATTAGTTTTTGATGTAGTGTTCCGTGATTCATTGTTTGCATATAACACCCAGTATTCCATGCAATATGTGCCCTCCTTAATACTCATCACCAGGTTCACCCATACCCCCATGCCCTTCCCCTCTAAAACCCTCAGTTTGTCTCTAAGCTAAAATCTGTAAGTAGATATAAGCATTATAGACATCTTTGTATTTCATCTCTAGTAACCAGCCCCTTCCTACCAGGCTTTATCATGAAGTTGATGATTGAAATATGTACAAGTACAGAATAAATATTAAATTTATCTGATAGGTTGAGATGTAACAGAGTTAATGGGTAATTTATAAGCTAAGGAACCTTAAAGTAGCGATCCTGATCAGAAAGAAGTATGGAATAGAATAGTGTATTCTAATTGTAGTCATTAGAGTTATATTTTCATGATTTTCCATATTTAAATAAATCCTGAGCTATTGTTTAATATTTTCCATTAAATCTACTTATTTAAGAGATATAATCAATCAATGCCTTTTTCTCCTCAAAATTTTTCAAAAAGCAAAAAAAAAAAAAAAAAAAAAAAAGGAAAAAGGAAACAAAATACTGGAAACTTAATAGTTCAAGTAGGGAGAAGGGAGAGGAGCATGGAGCTGAGGCTCCAAGTCTCTCCAGAGACAGTCCTTATTCTTGAAGCATCCTCTTTGAGGAGGTAAGTCGAGCCAGAGACACAGTCCCTTAGGCCCAAGGCCCAGTCTCCATCTGGAGAATATATATATTCTCCATATATATTCTTTCTATATATTCAGACCACCACAATGGTCTGAGGGCCAGAGGAGCTGGAGGAGCCAAAGGGTCACTAGAAGTAGTTGGCTACAAGCTTCTTGGAGAGGATGCCCCATGTGTCTTGTAAGGCAGCCTAGAAGATGATGTAATCTTTCTAGAGATGCTCATCTAGCTTCCAGATGGCTGCCACATTCCCACAATGACAGAAAAAGCACAGAGAGCACAGTTTCATTGAAGTACCACCTGTAACTTTCCCTCACCAGTTAGTGGGCATACCAGATCATGCCAATGTTGTTGGCTCCGTGTTACTGCCACATAGGTAGTCAGTCCTATGGACTGTCTTCACGGTTAGACTAGAGCTGATCACATGGCCCTGTCGTGAGGCACTCCTTGCTTTTAATGAAATCATTTGAATCTGGTCTAGGGTCTGGATGGAGGAGAGAGCACACATGTATGCAAAAGACTGACAGGCTAAGCTCGTCAAAGATCTCAGGTCAGCAGCATCACATGGTCACCAAGCCATATGCCCAGGGGATCTGGTGGCTCTAGTGTTTCCCCAGGATCTTGGTGATGTGATCAGCCTATTGAACATTAAGTACCAGCAGCAGGAGGAATGTTTCAATGTCCAGAAACTATGAATCATAAATCTCCTATGAAAAGGTCATTGGTCTCAGGGACTCACCAGCCACACTGAACAACTCCTTGAAGTCACAGAATTGTCCAGGGACATCACCACATACTGTGACTGGTGACTCCACCCCCTGCACACTGCCCTCTTCCACCACAGTCTCTCATGCCTGAGTGCACAGGCTCTTGACTTCACTCCCCTGGATGATTTTACGGATGTGCCCATCAGAGTCCAGAACTAGTGCCCACTGGTTCCAGAACTAGGGCCCCTACCCCTACACAGGTTAGAGCCACCACACCCCATCACAGGCAACTCTGACTCCGACTCACGGGCTCTCTGCCTTCCTTCCTAGCTTCCTTGCCAACTTGTTTAACCTTCCATCCTGTATCTTTTTGCAGTTTTTCTTCCTTCTTACCTCTAGTCATCCTCACGCTGCGTCTCTTGATTTCTGTTAGTCTCTTCTTCAGATTTTGTTTAACTATTTTCTCTTGCTTCCTTTTTTAGGTGGGTTTTATTATTAGTCCACATTCAATGTCCTACATTCTATCTCTGGTTCATCAATTTATTTCCCCTTAAAAGCCAGTTAATGCTCTAAAAACTATTCACAGATGTCTACCTACATGTGAATATTCTATTTAATGAAAATACTATAAGCGATACATAATATAGTAATTTAGTAGAAGTGACAGGAACACATGTTATGCATTCTATCAAAGCCAATACAATGAGGAATTATATTCCTTGGAAAATGGTTTCCTGTAAGAAAAAAAGAAAAAATGTGTAGACAATCCTAAGTGGGTGATTTAGGCAATAAATTAGCAAATATAAATATAAAGGATGAAACTTTGTTTTACTTTATTGTCTTTTGAATTTAAATGAGTTCTTCTGAAAATAAACAACAGCATGGAACAATTTTCCTTTCAATTGAATTAATGAGTTTGGCCATATTTTTCAATGAATGTTAAAAATAGAAAGTATGATACATTGTATATACATTCTTCTTTTCCTTAATTACTAATTTGCAGAGGAAGAGGGTTTAATAGGTAATTCAGAATTTCAGAGAATTGAAATTAATACTGGAAAGTAATTTTATATTGTCATGATTAAATTTTTCAATAGGGTCTATGGGTGTATGTATGTGTGTCTATCATTTGTAATCCTCTGGACTGGAAGAGGGCACCTACCGTTTGTCTAGGATGGTCTACACTCAGTATCAATAACTGTTGACAAAATTTATGGCTGTTAAATACAGACAAAACAACTCTAAATTCTGATAGTAACATGTTTCATGCAATTTGACTCACAAATTGGATAGACAGCTTCCTGAAGAAGTATTTTTAAAATGACAAAATCATCTATGCAGCCTCTAGAAAAGGTGTTAAAAAGCTGAGTTAAGGGAGGGAAAAGGTGAGAACAATTATCCATCTTTAGAACATAACAAATAATCATGATATAAATTAGGTTCTTTACATAGGGAATAAATCAGCACTCAACTTTACAAAAGAGCTTAAAAGCAAACTACCCTCATAACATCAGATGTAAGAGAAGATGACTGCATCTCTTTGCTTTGCTGTCTTGGCCCGATCAGAGTGTACAATGATGAAAAAGATTGGTGGTGGTTATACCCCCAGTTTGTTTTTCCATCCTCCTTTTATGTACTGTCTTCACGGGAGAGTGTCAATATGTATCGATCTATCTTCACTACTGTGTTTTGTCCTTACCACTCTGCCGTAAGAGGCGGACTTCAATACGTTAGCCCACTCCAACAAAATAACAGCCTACCCAAAGTCTAATAATTCTGCAGTGTGTTGGAAAGTGTGTTTGTTTTAAGGGATTCTTCCTAATCTGCCGGAAAACATTTCTCACACAGGACAGTGTTGTTTCTATCAGAACGAGTGTATGAGTTTTTGTCTTACTTTTCTAGACACTTAATACAAATTTAAGGAACTTTTTGGCGTTTGGAAGTCCCTGAATATGTGTGATTCAGGCATATAAACAAGACTTGTCTGGTTCTGATGTGGAGATGTGATTAATTTCAGAGACTTGGTGACATTTTCAATATGCACATCAAGGATTAGGAGATATATGAGATAGAAAGCAAATGCCAAGGAAAGAACAATTATGGTTTGCTAAACACTGCATAAAACATAGGTTTTTATGCTGTTTATATATCTCTAACTGCTAGGGTTTGGAATCATATGAAGTCATAAAATGTCCCGAGCTGTATTAGTAAGTGTTTTGTGTGGGTGGAAGAAAGTCCTTTGAAAAGTATCATCTTGCAAGAGAGTTAAGTTTTTAATTATCAGTGATGAGAAAGCATAGTGACAAAATTACCTCACTCACCATTAGGGAAAACTGCATTTCAACAAATTTGAAATATTTGCATTTGACATCTAAAGCCAGACTGGATGGCAGACATCAGTGTACGGGGATTAGAGTCAAAGGCAGAGACATCTGTATTTTCAGCACTGGAATGTTAAAGTACCCAAATTTAAGCTGATTTTATAATACTGAATATGTATTACATGCCTGGCAGTGAACACTGCAGTAATTTAATAAAGTGTCATTTCATTATAGAAACCCCATTACTGGAGTTAAACTTCCCACAGAATTCTGCACAAACACCTTTCTTTAATGTTACTTCTTGCCTTGCCTTCGAGGATTAAAGATACTGTAATATATAATCTGATTCTGTCAGCGTGTATGAGCCTACTCTCATTTGTTTCAAACTTCGATATAATAGTTTAAGTATTTTTTACTATAATTTGATGTTCATAGCAAATTCACAGTTGAATTTCTATGAAGCAGAAATTTCCATTATTATGTGATTCTAGATTTCTGCTCAGTATTCTAGCTAATAATTCATAATACTTTATTTTTTTTACAGTTTTTTCTTTTTTAATGGCTGTGTGATCCGCCAGCATATGAATAGATCACATATTGTTAATCTCTTTGGCTTTTATCTCTTTGGCTTTCCTATTGCTTCCCAGCTTTACTGAGATATAACAGACATGTTGTATTACAGAAGTTTAAGGCACACAGTATATTGATTTGATACATTTATATATTGTAAAGTGATTACCAGCATAGCATCAGCTAATGACTCCGTCATTTCTTCTAATGATCATTTCTTTTCTGCAGTGAGAACATCTAAGATGGACTCTCTTAAGTACATAATACAGTATTGTGACTTATAGTTCCCACGCTGTACATTAGATCCCCAGGACTTATTCATCCTATAACCAAAAGTTTGAACCCTTTGACCAGCATCTGCTCATTCTCCCCATCCCCCCATAATCACCTGTTTACTTACTCTATATTTCTAGGAGTTCGTGTTTTTAGATTCCACATCTAAGTGATATCCTACAGTATTTGTCTTAATCTGACTCATTTTACTTAGCATAAAGCCCTCAAGGTCCACCCATGTTGTCACACCTGGTCTTTCTCATGGGCTGAATAATATTCCATTAGATGTATATTTGTATATAAATATATATCTTTATCCATCTGTTGAAGGTCAATGGTAGGGAAGGGTAAGAATGAAATATAAAAAGTACAGCTAGGCCCTCCCATGTCTGAACACTTAAAAGTACACTAGAAGTTTAGAGGGTTGTAAATATTTCCATTCTCAATTAAGAAATCTTCATTTAGATTCAGGATTTATAAGCTCTGTTTCTCAATGTGTTTTCTTAAAAAATATTTTTTATCTCTCTACCTAATGTGGGGCTTGAACTCATACCCCCAAGATTAAGAGTCACATGCTCTACCGACTGAGCCAGCCAGGCACCCCTCATTGTGCATTTTAGAAATTTTAAGGGGCTCACAGTTAAAATTTCTTTAGGAACCTAGAGTTTTATTTAGGACTTCCTACATAATTAGTGGGCTGCCTATTACAGAGACAGGTAGTAGCTTCAGAATTTTATAAAAAGTGAGTCTGAAAGTATGGGTTTCGAGGACAAATGATGTAATTAAATATTTAGGAATTCTAGGGATATTGCCATGTTGGTTGATGAATTTCAGAATTTGTCTAAAATGTGTTTGAAACTATACCTATTGCCTAATTTTGCCACCAAATAAGTAATGCCAGTCTTTTTATTGTTGTTACTGTTCATGGGGATGATGGTAGTAAAAAGGAAGGGAGGAGTGTAGCAAGCATAGACATTTAGGTAAGGATAGATTTGGGACTGAAAAACTGAGAATGCCTGGCACATACTACTTCATACTCAACAGTATGTCTTATAAATATGAATAATTCTTCTTCATAAGGAGACAAACCACAGTTAAATCCTTTCCTTCCTTCCACCTTTTTTTAAATCTCCACCTCTTTCTCCTCCCCACTAGAGCCAAACATTTAAAAATGTTTAATATATACCCCTTTGTTTTGTAGATCTTTTATAATAGGCATATTACTTTTAAAGTGTTAACTAAACCCATATGTGTTACCAGTATCCAGATCAAGAAATACAATATAATCACCCCGAGTGCCCCCGATTCTCCCTCCCGGTCACTTCCTCCCATAAAGGAACCATCATCCCGACTTCTATCACCTAAATTAAGTTGTGCCTATTTTAAACTTTATGTAGTTGGGATCATATGATATATATACGCCCTCGTTACTGCGAAACATGTGTCTGTCATCCAGACGGTTATATTTAGTGGTATTGCTTTTGCTTTCTGTACAGTTT
The DNA here is from genome assembly GCF_022355385.1 of Mustela nigripes. Lineage (NCBI taxonomy): Eukaryota > Metazoa > Chordata > Mammalia > Carnivora > Mustelidae > Mustela > Mustela nigripes. Next base: position 78,888,284 of record NC_081562.1, read on the forward strand.
TCTATATTATGAACATGCCACACTTTACCCACTCTATTTTTGTTGGACTTTAAGATTTTCCAGGGGGAAGTGGGGGCTGACACGAGTATCCCTACTCATGCACGTGTAGTTTGTTAAACACATGCACTCATTTCTCCTGGCTATACACCTGGTAGTATCATTGTTGGTGGATAGTGTATGCTACAAGTTCAGCTATAGGATACACTGTCAAAGGATTTTCCAAAGTGGTTTATTTTATTTTGTTTTAATTAATTTATCTATTTTTGAGAGAGAGAATTTTTTTTAATTTATGTTTTATTTTCAGCATAACAGTATTCATTATTTTTGCACCACACCCAGTGCTTCATGCAATCCGTGCCCTCTATAATACCCACCACCTGGTACCCCGACCTCCCACCCCTGCCCCTTCGAAACCCTCAGACTCATGGTTCACCTCTCCTTCCAATTTCCCCCAACTCCCTTCTCCTGTCTCCCTATGTCCTCCATGCTATTTGTTATGCTCCACAAATAAGTGAAACCATATGATAATTGACTCTCTCTGCTTGACTTATTTCACTCAGCATTATCTCTTCCAGTCCCGTCCATGTTGCTACAAAAGTTGGGTATTCATCCTTTCTGATGGAGGCATAATACTCCATAGTGTATATGGACCACATCTTCCTTATCCATTTGTCTGCTGAAGGGCAGAGAGAATCTTAAGCAGACTCCACATTCAGCACGTGGAACCCACTGAGGGGCTCCACCTCAACAATCCTGAGAGCAAAATCAAGAGTCAGATGCTTAACCGACTGAGCCACCCCAGCTCTGCCAACATGGTTATTGATTAGGCTTTTATAATTGTGGGTGAGAATTTCACTTCTGATAATACCTGGTAGTGTTTTTTTTAAATTTTATCTATTTTAGTGGCTATGTAGCGGTTTCTCATTATGAAGTTATTAATAGTCTTTTTGAGATATAATTGATATACAATAAGCTGCACATATTTAAAATGTACAGTTTGATAAGTTTTGACATGTATACACCTGTGAAGCCATCATCACGATCAAAGCAATGAATATATTTATCACTCCTAAAAGTTTCCTTAATGTCCCTCTGTAATTATTCCATCCTGACCCTCCTTTCCACCCCTCCCCCAGGGCGATCACTGATATTTCTGTCTCTGTGTACAAGATGTTGCCACTTTTTTTTCTTTGCACGGCTATTAAATTTTTTCTGGTTGTAAGTCATTTGATTGTGATGTGTCTTGGTGTCAATTTCTTCATATTTCTTGTGGTAGCTTTGTTGTACTTCTATGAAGTATAAGTCTATTATTTTTATCTAATTTGAAAAAAATTTTAGCCATTGTTTAAAAAAAAAAAACTTTTATTTATTTTTTTTTTCTGGCTTCCCTCTCTCCTTCAGGGACTTCAATTACAAATAGGTTAAGCTGTCTGAAATTGTCCCACGGCGTTTTTTTAAACCATATTTTTTCTTTGTTGAAAATTATTGCAAAGTTTATTATTAGGTCTTCAAGTCTACTGTTGTTTTCTGCAACATTCTAACCTCTATTAATCACATTGAGTTTATTTTTCTTTACTGAATTTTTTCTCTAAATTTTAAAATTTACATTTTACTCAGTTTTATCTTCCAGTTTCTCATTAACATACTCATGTTTTCCTTTACCTTTTTAGACATATGAAATATGGTTTTAAAAGTTGTTTCTGGAGTGCCTGAGTAGCTTAGCTGGGTTAAGCATCTGACTCTTGGGGTATCTGCTTGAGATTCTCTTCCTCGGCTCCTCCTTACTTTCTCTCTCTTGAAAGAAAAGAGAAAAGGAAAGGAAAGGAAAGAAAAGGCTATTTCAGTATTATTCTTTACTATCACTTGAACAATTTAATTTCTAGGTCTATTTCTACTGATTGAATTTTCTCTGCATTCTGGATATTTTCTATTTCTTTGCACACTTGGCAATTTTTGATTGAATGCTGGATAGTGTGAATTTTAACTTGTCAAGTGCTGGCTATTTTTGTATTTCTATAATTATTTTGGAGGTTTATTCTGGGACTCGGCAATTGACTTGGAAACATGTTTAATCTTTTTAAGGTTCCTATTAAGCTGTGATAGACATGACCAGAATACGCCTGTGTTGTAAATGTCTATTCAAGCCAGTTGCCTATTTTTCTGTTGGGTTATTGCTCTTTCCTTAAATATTTTTGCTATATTCATTCTATCGGTAAGCCATTTATGGAATATATGTAGGACATATCCTTTCCCACTCTGGCATGCTTTTGAACTTTCCCTCAATCAAAATGTTTCCTGAAAAAGAGCATAATAAATATTTCCCTCCCAGAACTGGGCTGTCTTCATTGTAACAGGGAGTCAAAAGGATATATATAGGTCTAATGGTAGGATCATTATTATCAGTTCATTATGCCCAGAAGTTCACTGGAGCCCTTCCTGTTATCTCTCCAGTCAGCGCAATTATGCCGTCTTCTTTGCTTGCTGCTGGGATCGATTGGTTCTGTGTATAGAAAGTAAAGACAAGTTTTCCCTGTGACACGTTTGCCTAGAGACCTACAGACCTTAAAAAAAAAAAAATCTCTGGAACGTGTTCACCAAGAACGTCTTACAATAAATGCACCAGTCTTTTTATTAAAAACATACTTTTGAAGATGAATGTTTGTTCAGAGATGAAAATGCCTATAGGAATATTTTCTTAGAAATATGAATCATCCAGTGCTTTGGCTTTTCATAAAAAAAAAAAAAGAAAATGAATATTTCTGCTTAAATGTGTCTAAATGGGAGCTTGTTATATCAGCAATTTGTGTTGCAAAGGGAAAATGGTCAATGAAATAGCTTCAATTTAATCACTGTAAATTAAGTAATTTTCATTTCTTTGTCCAAATAATTTCCAAATATTCATTATCCCCAAATCTTAGTGGCTGGGGAACCGACCTCCTTATTTTTCCCTACTCTCCATCCCAGATAACATTAATTCATTTATTCTTTTAGGCATAATTGCCTACCGTGATGCAAGACACACTGAACTAGATACAAACTCTCCTCCGAAGGAGATTAGAATTTAGAGGGATGAGATATGAGTAAGTAGGCAACAGAGACCAGTATAGCCTTTGGACACTAGGTGCTGGTGGTCTGGCTTATTAGGGACCAGTGCCTAGAGGAAGAGGGATCTAAGTTGACTACTGTAAGATATTTAAATGTTACATCTTAGCATGTAGGGAAGTCAGTGAAATCTCTCTAAGCCAAGACATAGTGGTCTTTCCCAAAGAAATGAATGTTGCAGGTATTTAAGTATGGTTCTATCTGATGTGCTTGTAAAGGGAAAGATGGGGGAAAGGAGTAGGAGAAAGGAAGAAATCCGTAGATAATTAACTAGGTTCTTTTTGGAGAAAACTAAAACAAAGGAGTTTATGAACACTAGCCATAGTCATTGTCATTATCATCACCGTCCTCATTAAAATGACACCATTTATTGAGCCTCAGCTCCAGCCTAGGTGACATATATGCATTAAAATTTAGTGTCCATAATGATTCTGTTTAAAGTCTTGCTGCCAGTATCCAGCAGAGCAAGGACTGGATTCAACATCTTTCTCCTTAAAGACATGATCTTTGTACTTCACTTGGGTTTCTCAGAGATCAGCCTGTGTGGTACATTCTAATCCAGTAAACTAGAAGTAAGGGAACTTGCTTGATCACAGAATTTGAGGCCATTAAGTCCATAAAAGATACACAAGAGGCTCAGATAAGTAGAATCTTTTCCATCTAGAAACTGAAAGAATTAAAAATATTCCATAACTTTGAGGTGGCTGGGTGGTTCAGTCCATTAAATATCTGCCTTGAGCTCATGACCCGCATGGGGCTTCCTGCTCAGTGAGGGATCTGCTTCTCCCTCTCCTTCTGCTCCTCCCTCCACTCATGCTCTCTCTCTCTCTAATAAATAAATAAATAATCTTTTAAGAAAATACTAGATAATTTAAAGATGACAAGTAAAGCTGTCACATGGAAACTTCAAGTGGCAGGACCTAGAAAGTATACCCAGAGATTAAGTTGGGGGGGTGGTGGCTGATGGGCAGATGGCTGGTGACTGCCTGGAAAGATTGTTTAGTAAGTTCACAGTTTAAGCTAAGAAACATGAAACCATACTGGTTATATACCTCACTGTTTATGGCTTAAAGAGGATGAGACTATGCCACCCCAAAATGCCACTTTGGCATAATAATTACTTTAGGTTGAAGGCAACTGAGAATTAACAGATGCAAGAAGAGTTCTCTGTCCTCCCTTATCTGTCTAAAATGGGGGCAGAAATTCTGTTTTGACGAAAGTGCCCAGGAAGAAGAGTCTAGTTCTTACAACCAGAGACAGGGAGTCACACTGAGATTAATCTGTATAAACAAAACTTACTAAAATAACCTTATCTTCCATTATGTTTAGTCCCCGTATATTTCCTAATCACTTTCCCACAGTTTATCACCACTAGTAGCCCAAATCCCCTTTTTACTTTCTAGTTACTTCTCTACAATTTACTGCCCTTTGTTAAAATGGTATATGAGCTCCTTGGCTAACCAGTTCTCACTTCTTTCCTGTCATTTCTGTGCACACATAAAAAAATATTAGTATCGATAAAAACTGCAACTTCCCCCCAGTGAATCTGTTCCATGTCAGTTTAATTTGCAGGCCCTAGCTACTCAGGACAAGAGGGTAGAGGAAAGCTGGATTTCCTCCCCATCAGTCTGGACCCTAGACTTTTTTTAATCAGGAGGTAACATAATACAGTGGGGAAATATCTGACTGGCAGCTGAGATATTTATTAGTCTTATCCTGGATGCTCCTTACCTCTGTCACTAAGTCAAAGAGTTCTACTACAAGTCTTTGTGCCTTAATTTCCTTATGAGCATAATAAAAGATTTAGAAGAGGATGGCAAACAGGGTTCACTTCCTGACTGGAAGGCTTTATCAAAGAAGATTGAGAAGCCACCTGTACCATGATTATTAATGTCTACAGTAGGCTGCATTGGAGCAAAGCAATTCCAGCATACGTGCAGAACATATATCCTCTCTGGGATAAAAGATGCATAGAATTTCTTCCACTTCTGGCCTTCGGTGAATCTGTTTGTACCCTTTTATGGGTTGTTGATATAGACTGAAAAAAAGTTAGCATGCTTCAAATTCCACCTGAGGAAGAAGTGGGCAGATGCCTGATGTAATGATACAGAGTTTAGGGGAGAGTGAAATCCCTTTTGAGTCTTAGCTGGTAAAGCAGCAATCTGAGATCTACCAAGAAGGCAATATCCCATTCATCCCATGTTGTCCAAAAATGGTATAGGTGTTTCGGATGCCTATAATAATGTATAATTAATATATAGAGGTAGACCCTCCCACTCCAGTTTTAATGTTCAGATTAACTGGCTGACCTACAAGCAAAATCGGTATAACTATGAAGAAAGTATTTAATATTATCAAAGATTCAGTTCCAATGAACTGATAATGGACATTTAAGTTTCTTCCAGTGCGCAACAGGTTGTATTTATTTAAATATAACCATCTCTGTAACATGTTGCCTTCAAAGCTTCAGAAATTTGTTCCCACATAATTTCACTCCCACCTCTTTCTCCCAGATGCAGATGTAATTTATGTAGAAGCAGACATTAAAATAAGTCACTCAGGGCAGACTTGCTTTCATTTACATAATGTTCTTTGGGGGGAAAGTATTAAATCAATTTTAACCTGTTTGGGCCTGCATCCAAATAGTGTGCAGGCCTGTTTAAGGAGAATCAGTTTTGAAATTTGTAAAAGAGATCATATGAAATGCATTACTCAATTAAGTAAAGGAATTTAGACTTTATTATAGAATATTGTACCATCTGCCGGATGAATATAACTAATTAAATTTGACTTGGTATGCGATTTTAACAAACAGTTGAAAAATGAAAATTCTAGAATGAATTCTTCAGCAGCACCTGAAACGATAGATACCCACTGGGAAAGATTGCATCCAGCCCTGCTCAGGTTGCAAACAGACTTTCCATTGTCTGGTTGCAGTCTGCATAATGTTTGCATTAAAAAGCAGGCCAGATTCAGTAACTACTCCCAAGCAACAGGGAAAGCCCAAATGCAGTATTTGTCTGCTAGCATCAAAGAACTAGCAAGGTAATTCAATGAAATTAAAATGGTTGCAAAGCTTCCCTGGCCACGGAAAAGAAAGAACAACTTTGCTCTAAAGTATACTGCCAATTCCCTGCCCAAAAGAGGATGCCCAAACTATGCTGTTCAGTACCCATTGTTGGTAATAAATGCCGTGACAAGTTGAAATGCTCCAGGGACAGATCAGGCTGGAGCCACCCTGCTCCTTGGATAGGAGGCAGTCAAACCTAGCTGGCGCTAGAGGCATCCATGGCATCTGTTAAATGCAGATAGTATTATGTCAGGTTGTCAGGAGAGCTGTTAGGGGAACCGGAGTGTTTAGGAAAGTACTTTAGACCAAATGCTGTTAGCTTATTAATGTAGATGCTAAGATAACAAGATGATTTTTTCAAAGAGAAACATTACTGTCTGAAGTGTGACAACTCGGTGTCAGCTACTGAAGCATCATCATAGTTGGCTTTTTCGCTTTGTACCCAGAGGCTCTCGTTCTGCGTTGACACAGCCTTGCTACCCTGTGTGGGTCAAGTGCTTCATTAATTGAGCACCACCAAGAGTGCTGATGTTACAGCTTTCATGGGAACTCAGTCTTTTGAAGATTTAGTTGTCATTTCTCCGGTAAAATCCATACGTTTCCCTATTTAAATAATGCTATGTCTTTTTTTAAGAAATAAAATTACCGTATATCATTTTCTTAAAGAAAGAGGCATCTCAGAGCATTCTATTTGTTCAAACAGTTGAACAGTAGTCCTTAATAAGAAGGAGGAGACGAATGAGTGTGGCTGGTCTGGGATCCATCAACGTGAGAGGATCGTGTCAAGAAGCTGATCTATATAATTGGGTGATAAAGGCTTCTGAGTAGCATATGCTTCCATTCGAGGGTGGTGGTATTTACGGAGCACCCAGCATCCTCACTTTTCCGAAGAGAGCTGGGGTTGAACAGGAAAGAAAACAGAAGATTTGTCTAAGAAACAGAAGTTGATACCATTAGGGCCTGTATGGGGAGAAAAGTTTCTCAAGTTTCATCTGTGCAGGAATGAAGGCTCCACGGGAAATGAACACTTTGGAATTCACTAGCTCATTCGAATACTGAAGTGATCTTTCTGTAACTATTTTCGCTGGTATGAAAATCATGGTTATCTTAGGGGCCTATAGAAGATAGCTGAATTTAAAGTAACCTGTTGACATATGGAAATGATAGGAACAAATGCCAATTTGAAAGAAGCCCAAGGAACATATGAAATAAATCACTGGAAAGCTGAACACATGTAGGTAGAGCTGGCCCAATTAGACTTCAGAAAATCAAGAAAAAACTGAATAAGATCAATGCTTGTGGTAGCAGTTGGGAAATACAATGATTCTCCTGAGGTCAGAAGAAGCTTCAACAAACCAACCCGGGCTCTTGGATTTGAAGGTAGCTATAATAAAATTCCATCTAGAAAAAGCCATCAAGCCCCATTCCTTAATTGCATATTTATTAAAGACATTTTACAGGATATCCCTGTTAAGCTGACCTGCCTGTTTACAATATGTGTCCACTTAAGCATGGCTTTATAAACATCCATCATTTGCCAAGGTTCAAAACCTCCAGCATCTTTTATAAATACATTATCCAGGCATTAGTCACAAACTGAACTGTTGTCCTGGTGCGATGATTTCGGGCAGGTCTCTGTGGGATTTCTGGTTCTGATGTTGTCTGAGGAGGTGCTGACCACACTTCAGTCAGGAAGAATGGTGACATGCACCTGTACTCATTGACATGCACCTGTACCAACCCCGGGCCACTGGGTCTTCCTCTCCGTAGCCCATCTGAGGTGGTGCTGACCTGAGAAGAAACTTGTCTTAACTTTTGAAGTTTCGCTTGAAAATTGTTTTGCAACAGTCCGTCAACAGGCGTTTGCTTTCTCTGCCAGAGGGCAGCAGTGAATATAGGAACTGCTCTTTCCTCAACTAGAGAGGGGCAACGGAAGGCCAAGATGGACTCGCTGAGCACCGTTTAGGTTAGAGGCAGCATCTGGGTTGCTGGAAGGAACTGGTTTTATCCAGTTTCATAGTTGATCTGAAGGAGAGACTGGCGTCAAGTGACATTTTCAGGTCACAAGAAGGTAATGTGGAATAGAACCTCAGAAAGGACTGTCATTAAGACGAACTCTTCCCACCATGACTGGATATAGCCACTCTTGTCTCTGCTAGAGAGGTGGTTTGGAATTTAAATATTAGAGACACACTTCCAATTTTTATTGGATATTAAAAACTAATTTCTCAGAACTTTGACGTGCATATTTTAGAAAAATACACACTTTTGCAGAATTGATATAATTTTGCTTTTTTATTTCTTAATTTGATGTGATCTACCCATTGACATTTCAGGAAGCACTATTAGCTAGTTACCCCTCACCCCCATTCCTACTGCTTGGTTCCTTTAAACCAGGAACTGAAATGATAATATTATTAATTCTACTTATGACTATATTTAAGTGCCTACTATGTACTTGACCTTGTTCTAGGCACTTTAACTGTGTTAACTCATTTAGTCTTCCCCCAAAATACTGAGAAAGGTACTATTATTGTTGTCATTACACAGCTAAGCTGAGGAACAGAGAGTTGATTTTAGAGTATTCCTGTTCATGTTTCTAACTCCAGCTAATGGATTTCTTAGTGCACAATTGTTAGGTGGCAGGATTATGTTGTAATCTCCCTCTGGTGTCCTACTTTCAGTCCCTGCCATGGGTCCTAGCCTATCGATTTCAAAACCTATGCTGAATCAATTGTTTTAAGACTCAACACTGCCTTTAACCCTTGGCAGCCATAACATTCATTACTCAAATTTAATAAAAAGGTAGGATATTAGCATATTTCTTAACATTCACTCACAAAATTAATTAAGCATGTTTCACTTCAAACAGCACTGATTGATCGCTTCACTCATTGTTCATCAACTATTCATTGAGTGGTAAAACCCAGAATGTGGGAGTCAAGATCTCACTTTAAATCAGGTTTCTGCCATTTACCGGTTATGTGATCTGAGCCAGGCTCCTCTAGCCCAAAGAGTCTTTGGAATCAGACATACCCCAATTCTTAAAATTAATTGCAGGGCCTTGGATAAAGGACTTGAACTTCTCTGAGTTCAGTTTCTTTATCTTTAAAAAAAATTGCTGGAGAAGAAGCTGAGTACTTGGCATTGGGCCGAGCACAGAATGTACACATTACATTGCACAAATTAATATATAATTTTCAGGGAGGAAGTTGTGTGTCAAGAGAGCTTTCAGGGAGAAAGTTGTTGTGTCAAGGTAGACGCAAGCTGGTTCCCAAGGAAAGGGAGGGGTAGTGTGACCGGGGTTCCACGATCCATTCCACGCCCTGCCTGCCATGTAGTCTTTTGAAGGATCAGGGCCGGAAATGAGTGAGCACTGGGGAAGACATGGGTGAGAAGGACACTGCTCAGCGCTGCTCCTGCCGGGCCTACCTTCTCACCCCTTTTCAGCTACAAAATAGCACATATTTCTTCCTCCCAAGCAGCTGTGTGGGACATTATGGATTGTGCAATCCAACTCAAATGTAAAGCAGCCCCCAAATCCTCAAAGATCATTCACAGGGATTGGGCAGATTGTGAGGTTTATCATCAGCTTGTACAGATGTGGCAATTATTGGTGCTGCTTATCTGAAGAGAGCCAGGTGTGTGGAAAGCCAGCCACAGACAGTCATATGTACAAATATAGAATGAGAAGTTTTGAGGGAAAAAAAGAAAGAAATGAGATAATGCTTCTTTCCCTCCCTTTCTTATTGCTTTCTGCTTTGGAAGACATTTAACTGATCAAAAAGTAAGCTTTCTGTCTCACTTTATAAATACACTGTATTCTGTGTATGTACATTTTACACAATAATTTCTTCTTAGTATTCGGTATTCTCTAGAAGAGATGTGTTTATTTTTCCCTTTGTTTCTTCTGGACCTTGGGTATAGAGGTTTGAGGTGACACATTCCTTGGTTTATGACTTTCACTATCAATTGACAAAGGCTCTGACTCAATGGACTGGTTCCCTTCTCTCTCCTTTTCCCACATGCACTTGCTTCCCTCCACCCACCGGCTATCATTCCAATAGCATTCAGAGAAATTCTTTTAGTTAGATATGTTCTTATAAAACATGGGCCTGCATTATTCATTTAATGAATATTCCTCCACTTATTATCTTTTATGTTACATGATAGAATTACTGTCACATGATAGAAATTATATGATGGAAGTTTCTGTGTTCTTCATTACATTAATGCCTAGATATTTTATATCTTTCTATTTTTATGTAGGAATATAGTTTTTGATTGTTAGGAAGTATGGAATCTCATTTTTAATTATATTTTCAGTTTGTTGCTGGCTGTTTCATTTAGCTACTGCTACAATGACACTAGTAACAATCTAAGTAACAACAAGCTCAGTGACTAGAATATGGATTTAATTTTTATTTTTGATTGTAGTTCAAATTACATTTCGCTGGTTTTTTAGCTATTAATACAGTAATGTGATGTAACAGGCCAATCCAGAACTCCGTGTTTCACGAAAGTAAGCGTGTCTGTTTCTCTCTCAAGTGTCCCCAGGTTGGTTGGTTAGGGCTCTGCAGCTCAGGACTAAGAGCATCTGGCCTTGGCTCTGGGCTACAGGTTGGCTACAGGTCTACTCTACATGACTTTTCCTTCTCTTTGGAACAGGAGCTACCCAAGGAATATTCTTCTGATGACTAGCTGGAGTGCAAGGAACCAAACTGAACCATTCAATCAGGTTGAAAACTTTTGTTCTCCTTCAGTCTACTAACAGGCTTTCAGCAAAGCAAGTCACATAGCCAAAGCCAACATCATTTTGGAAGAAGTACCCTGTGCCATAATGGGGCTGGAGGATGCCAGTGCCTCATTATATGATAGAGGGTGTGGATATATAATTCTGATATATAATCCCTCTTGATGTAGATAAATTCTATTGATTTTTGTGAGGTTTTTTTTAAAATCCTTACTAAATTCTCTTCCCATTATTAGTTATGGAAACTTGTGGGTTTTCAAAGGCAGGTAATCATATGGTTTGTATGTAATGAAAGTTTAATGTCCTCCCTTTCAGGGCTTTTAACTCTTCTTTCTTTCTTTTCCTATCCTGTTATCCAGGATCTACTCTGTTGAGGAGCAGTGGTGATAGCAGGCAACTCTGTCATATTCCTTATCTTAGAAGGAATAAATGATTTTCTATAAAGTATAATGTTTACTGTAGGTTTTTTATATTTAATCTCATCAAATTAAGGAAGACCCTCTCCATTCTTAGTTTTCTGAGTTTTAATCATAGTTCTTGAATTTTAGCAGTATATTCTATGCATTGATTGACATGGGATTTTTTCTCACATGGTTGTTAATACAGTGAATTACATTGGTAGTATTTCTGATTATCTTCATTTAATTCCTATTGGAAATGTATCATTTTTTAAAATAACCTGAAAGATTGAGTTAATATTTTAATGATTGTTTTGTGTATATTTTAATTGAGTATAATTGATACACAATGTTACATTAGTTTCAGGTGAGCAACTTAGTGGTTTGACAAGTTGATATGTTATGCTATGTTCACCACATAGCTACCATCTGTCTCATTATGTTGCCATTAGAATTATTGACTGTATTCCTTATGCTCTGCTTTCTATTCCCATGATTTATTCCATAATTAGAGGCCTGTATCTCTATCCTCATCTCCTATTTCCCCCAAGTCCCTCACTTCTCTGTATTTATAGTTCTGATTCTACCTTTTTCCATTTTTTTTCAGATTCCACTTAAGAGTGGAAGTGTATGGTATTTGTCTCTGATTTATTTCACTTAGCATAATACTAGATCCATCCATGTTGTCTCAAATGACATGCTCTCATACTTTTTATGGCTGTGTAATATTCCAGTGTGTGTGTGTGTGTGTGTGTGTGTGTGTGTGTGTGTGTTTACATCACATTTTCCTTATCCATTTGTCTATTAATGGTCATTTAGGTTGCTTCCATGTCTTCACTATTGTAATTAATAGTGCAATAAACATAGGGGTGCATATATATTTTTGAGTTAGTGTTTTCATTTTCCCTAGGTAAATACCCAATAGTAGAATCTTTGGATCATGTGTTATTTCTATGTTTAATTTTTTGAGGAACTTCCATACTGTTTTCCACAGTGGCTGGTCCAGTGTACCTTCCCACCAACAGTGCAAAGGGGTTTGTTTTTCTCCACATCTTCACCAATACTTCTTGTTTCTTTTTTTTCTTTTAGCCATCTAACAGGTGTGAGGTGATAACCCATTGTGGCTTTGATTTGCATTTCCTTGATGATGAGTGATGTTGAGCATCTTTTCATGTATCTGTTGGTTACCTGTATGTCCTCTTGGGAAAAATGTCTAATTCAGGTCCTTTGCCCATTTTTTAATGATTTTTGGCAGGTGCTGAGTTATAGAAGTTCTTTATATATGGATATTAATCCTTTATCAGGTATATTCTTTTCAAATATCTACTTCCATTCAGAAGGTTGTCTATTTTGTTGATGGTTTCCTTTGCTGGGCAAAAGCTTTTTATTTTGATGTAGTCCCAATAGGTTGATTTTTGTCTTTGTTTCCTTTGCCTTAGGAGACATATTTAGAAAAATGTTGCTATGTTTTATGTCAGAGAAATTACTGCCTATGTTCTCTTCTAAGATTTTTATGTTTTCAGATTTCATGTTTTTTATGTTTTCAGACCTCATGTTTAGCTCTTTAATCCATTTTGAGTTTATTTTTGTGTACGGTGTAAGAAAGTGGACCAGTTTCATTCTTTTACATGTAAGCGGTCCAGTTTTCACAGCACCATTTGCTGAAAAGTCTGTCTTTTCCTATTATCTATTCTTGTTTCCTTTGTCATAGAGTATATGACCATATAAACGTGAGTTTATTTCTAGGGACTTTATTCTATTTATTTGATATATGTGTCTATTTTTGTGTCAGTATCACATACTACATGATTACTACCGCTTTGTAGTATATCTTGAAATCTGGAATGGTGACACCTCCAGCTTTGTTCTTCTTTGTCAGGACTTCTTTGGTTAGTTGGGGTCTTCTGTGGGTCCATAGACATTTCAGTATTATTTGGTCTAGATCTGTGGGAAATGCTCTTGGTATTTTGATAGGGATTGCACTGAATCTGTAGATTGCTTTGTGTGATATGGACATTTTGTTAATTTCAATTCTTCCAGTCCACGAGTATGGAATATCTTGCCTTTTGTTGGTATTGTCTTCAATTTCTTCCATCAGTGTTTTATAGTTTTCAGAGTATAGGTCTTTCACCTCTTTGGGTAAGACTATTCCTAGGTCATCAATGTTCATAAGTGAAATTAACCTTTATCTTCTGTTACTTTTATTGTTTTTATCCCATTGTATAAATTATGCTAGTCTGATAAAATGAACTACATAGGCTTTCACTCTTACTTTTTTTCTGAAATAACTTTTTACAAAACAGGACTAAGTCTTCCTTACAAGTTTGATAGAAAGTACCTACAAAACCATCTGGGACTGAAGCTTCCTGGGAGCAGAGATTTTTTATTACCATTTCAGTGTCTTTGGACTTTGCTCTGTCCTCTTCCTTCTCTTCTTTCTCCTGCTTTTGCTATAACCTCATGTCAGCTTTACTTAAATTATAAAGACCAATTCTTCTTTACAGCAATGTTTACTTATGTTTTTTTTAAGAGAGGGAATGGGGAGGGGCAGATGGAGAGAGAGAATCTTAAGCAGGCTTCACACCCAGTGAAAAGAGCCCAATGCTGGGCTTGATCTCATAACCCTGAGATCATGACCGGAACTGAAATCAAGAGCTGGATGCTTAACTGAACTGACTGAGCCAACCAGATGCCCCAACTTTTACTAATTCTTCTGACCAGCAAATAAACCTCCTAAAGAAATATGCTCTACACTTGCCTTTGCTAATGTTAATTAGCTACTGGAGAACCTCCTATGCCACTTTTGGCATGTTGACAATTTTCTACAAATTGACCCATTTCATTTAACTTTGAAATGTATCCATTTCATCTGAGTATCACATTGATTAGGTAGTTATTCATAATACTCTCACCATTTTTAATTTGTATTGTGTCTGTGGTTGTTTCTGCCTTTTCATTCTGTATTTTACCTTATTATTTTCTTTATCAGTTTTGCCAAAGGTCGATCTTAATAAACTTTCAGTGAGCCAGCATTTGTTTATATTAGCATATGTTTTTATTTTAGCCTATATATTTATTTTCTTTGTTTCCTTATGTTTGTACTACTTCTTCACAACTTCTTGAGTTGATTTACTTGTTTTAACTTTTATTTCCTGATATATTTAAATGCTGTAGTGTATTTAAATGTAGATAGAGTTTTAATTTGAATCCAACATACTTAGAAAGGTATGATGGATACTGTCATTTGATTTTATGTATTTTGTAATTTTCCTTATGTTCTTTTTGAACTCAGGAGGTACTTAGTAAACAATTTTGTATATTGCATGGTTTTATTAATCCTATATTTCTTTGACATTCAAACTTATTAAATAAAGAAATGAGGGTGTAAGGTGCATACAGGGCAGATGAAAATGTGGTAGAAAAATGGGTAGTAGTTCCTTGTAAGGTTGATGAGTTGAAGAAACTTGGAAATTGGGCTGACTGGAAAGAGTGAAATTTATGGCTTGGTTTGGAAATAGGATGCTTATAACTGAAATTAGAGTGGTTGTAGTTATCAATGATGACAAGATCTAGAGAATACTGCCAGCAGTGAGCATAGAGGTGGAGGGAGGACACCCTCCTTATCCGAAGAGAAGCAGTCTTGGTTCTGGAAGGCCAACTGTCATAAATATCCTCCAGGTGCATATTGCAGCGGTAATGTTGAATAAAAGGGAAGGGTCCGGGAGCTAAAGCTTCAAGGCATGACAGGGGTGGGAGATGACTACAGCAAAAAGAGATAAAGGGTTGACCTGAGAGTCGAAGCTGAAAGTATTTGAGGAATGGAAACAGACCGGTAACTAGAAGCAACAATGAAATGTTAGGAAGACAGCTACAGTATCTCCACATATAAAAGTAAGAGGGGTATGAGAAAGAAGAGAACCACCAGTGAAAAAGCTTTGGGACAGTGTCCTCAAAGGAGACCCAGATTTTAATTAAAGCCTGAAGGTGAAGGAAAGGTATAGCTAAAAGGTCAAGGATAAGAATGATTTGCTGATGACTGATTGTGACATCTTCAGGGCCCAGGGGAAGAGCTTCAGGACTTTAGGAAATGGTAGGAAATGGGCCAGAGCTTAAGGAGATATAAACTATGGGAAATGTGGAATAAACTGAGAGTCCTAGGATTCTTCTAGTGACCAACATAAATAAGATACAAGTCATAAGGATATCAGTCTCTAAGTTCTTTAGACAAGGTATCTTTAGACAAGATATAATGGGGGAAGGCTTAGAATAAGCCTTTATAAGGCTAGGATAGCCTTATAAAGGTGGAGAAGTCTGTAAAAAACATTAACAGTTGTATTCAAGGGCTCCTTCAGATTGCTAATGTCCTTTTCATGCATACTTAAAGTTTTTGTTCTTTTTCAATAATTTTGTTTCAGGCATCACATAGTGTTCAATTACTGTTGTTTACATATGAGTTATTCATATTAGACAAGGGCCAAAGTTCATGTCCCTCCTGGTGTGTTTTGGGAGAAGAGTTCAGGCTATGAGTCCCAGGCCAAGGGCAATTCAACCTGTCACACCCCAACCAGAAATTTCCTTGTCATGGATTCAGCCTTAAACCCTAAATAGAAGCAACAGCATTGGCAAAGCACTCTCCTTTGGCTCTAATCCACCAGCCCTCGGGATCCGGAGGGAGAAAAGTCGAAGAATGGCTTTGGGCTTCCTCTGGTTACATGGTCCTCATGCCCTGTTTCCTCTGTCTGGAATGCTCCCCTTCCTTCTCCCAGTTACCTCCAGCTCAAGGGTCCCATTCCCGAGAAACCCTCCTTTCCTTGCCAGTCTACACCTCCTTGTTTTATGTTCTCCTAGAATCTTGTTCCTTTCCTTCAGAGCATTTACCTCCGTTTGTAATTACATACTCATTACCCTGATTATTTGATCTATGATGGTGTTCCCACAAGCCTGTAAACTTCATGAGAGCAGAAATGGTTTCTCTTTATCATATAATCTCTAGCATTGGTGCCGGTATACAGGAAATGAATGAATGAATAAATTACACAAAAGAAGAACAGATGATGTGGAGGACAGTTTATATTGGAGACAAACAGTTGAAAATCTTTTAAACAAGGAGGGGGGTGGTCTTGATAATTTATTAGAATTACCACTGCCTGTGCTAGGTGGCAATCTAAGATAAAGCACTCAAAATTTCCTTTCAGTTGTTATCTATAATTTTTGCTTTTATATCAACTTTCTAATCTGATACTTCAGAGTAGAAAAATCCAAACAAATATTTTCAAAACTGTTATAGATAAATTGAGCTATAACATATATACATGTATATGTATATATATGTGTGTATATCTAATTTCAAACTTTCTTATGGAAAAATCACAGGGTTTCAAACTCAGCAAAAATATTTTGGGAACTGCTGAATTAACTACATTGATATGATTGATTACAGATGGTGACATGGACAAATGCAAGGCATAGTATTTCAAGGTTAAGTACTTCTGTGTTTCAATTAAATTGTGGATCAAAAGAGCAGAACATCTTCCTTTGAATTCTCTGAAGTATCAAGTCTCATCTAACCTAAACAGCTTCTTCTATGAGGCAGTCTTGCTAAAAGAATGCTTTCAGGGGTCAAGGTAAGTGGTTTATGATGAGATAAAAGTGAAAATATGAAATACATTGATTAGTCTGTAATGTATCATGATTAATTCTATTTAAACTGATTCCTTGACTGGGTCAGTGCTATAGTTTTCATACAAACCCACTTTGGCTTTACACACAAACCTCTCCCATCCCCTTTCACTCTCCCAATCTGACATTCTGGAATGCCTTTTTTTTAGTTTGTTGATAATGTTGTATTGCCAACTAAATGGCACTTTTGTCCATTCTGTCAGGGTCCAATCAACACGGTTTGCCTGATATTTAGGGATCATAATAGTATGTTAAGAGTGAATAATTTTAACATTTTAATTGTTTATTCCTCCAGTTGTGAGCCCCTGAAAATTTGGGCTTGAAGAAGTAGTTTTGGTTGATTTGCATTTCTTTTAGTTGAGATCATTAGTACACTGAAATGTTGAAATGTCACTTCTGACATTTTCCTTTGCAATCAAAGTCATCTTATTGTACATTTGTAATTTTTTTCAAAAGAAAATAATTATGAAGTGAACACTCTTGTCATTGTTTCCCCATTAGGAAATATTCATTATTATACAGCAGCTTCAGCAAAATCAACTGGCATATCAAATGTATATATATACACACACACACACACACACACATACATACACACATATATATCATATATTATGTAATATAGTAACATAAACCCTTAATGTTATCATACCCTCTTAATACCTTTTCAGAGAAAGTTTAAATGAAAATTTTATGTGGTTCAGTTTATAGAACTCTAAAGTCCTTTCAAAACAGTCTGTAGCCTGAGGAAAGGAGTTCATCCATTTCTAGACATATTCCACAGTCAGTAGTAAGGTATACACATACACATATATAATCACACACACACACATATGCAAAGAAAGAATAAAATACAAATAAAAAAGTACAGAGTACAATTAAAGACATAATTAAGCAAATATCTAGGGAAAATAATCATTCAAATTTGATAAAGGATTAATATATTTATATTAATTCATGAGAAAAATACCAAGATGTTAATAAAAAAATAGTGAGGAGACGGGACAAAGAACCTGAGCAGAAGTTCAAGAAAGTGATACATACAAGAAAGAAAAGATTCACCTTCATTAATAGCCAAGGGAATGCAAATTATGGTACCAAGAAAGCATTTCTCTACCAACAATAAAGATGTACAATTTTTTTTAAAGGTAAGAAGTTCAGGTTAAAATGATCCACTCAGTTTAAACTTGAAGGTACTGTTCCAAAGCCAGAGCAGTGTTAGATTAAATCTAAGAAGAGGAAGACATACCAGGATTCAAAAAGGAGAGAAACCCTGGCAATTCTGGAAACAATACAAAAAATTTAAAAAGTCCTAACAAATCACTATAAACTTTATGCTAATATATCCTTTAAAGGGATAGACAATTTTCCAATAAAATTAAAAGGCACAAAATTAATGTGGGAAGAAATAAAAAACCCAGAACAATAACCATTAAATATATTTAGTCATCAGTTGAAAGCCCATCTCTAATAAAAATTTACATATATATGAAAACTTACATGGCCAAATGAGGAAATGATGAACTATTCAATGACTGGGACTTGGTAATTGGTTATTTATATGGAAAGATAATGTTCTTACCTTATTTCATACACAGAAGTCAGTTCCAGTTGGAATGAGGACCAACTTGAAGAAAAAAAAAATTTTAATATTTTTAGGACAATATATATAAAAATTTCTTTATAAACTTATGTTAGGAAATTATGTTTTAATCATGATCCAAAAGCTTGAATGATTAAAAATAAAACTGGATACATTACAATTATTATAAAGAAAGCAAAATGGCAATCTTGGAGAGAAGTTAGATACTTAAACTGACCAATATATTGTATCTGAAATATGGAAAGTATTCTTCAGTTCAGACTTCTATTACTGGCAGTAAGGCAAACCAGAGACACTGAAAACCTCCTGCTGTAAACACATAAAAGTGTTTGAAAAATCCATACTTTCACATGAATAAACAACTTTGTGAGATAAAAAATGTGCCAGTGCCAGGATCAAAACAAGAATAAAACTGCAAAAAGATAAGAAGGCTCTAAAACTTTTGGATATATTAGTCTAGAGCAAAGCATTCTGGGGACAAAACTTTGAATTATTCTTAGTGCCTAGATAAATTAATGGAGCGTAGAGACTGATCTCCAGGAGCCTTACGGAAAACATCTTGCATGTAGGTGGGCCAAGAGACGCTCCACCTTCAATGAAGTAGTGAGCTAAAACAGAAAACTACAAGAAAAATTGCCTCTCTCATCCTTCACTCTAGGTAGCAATTAAGAAAAGTCTTCAGGGCACCTGGTGGCTCAATCAGTTAAGTGCCCTCAGCTCAGGTCATGATCCAAGGGTCCCTAGGACAGAGCCCTGAATCAGGCTCCTTGCTCAGTGGGAAGCCTGCTTTTCCCTCTCCCTCTGCTGCTCCCCCTGCTTGTGCTCTCTCTGTCCCTCTCTCCCTCACATCAAATAAATAATTTTTTTAGAAAATTGAAAGTCTTCCAATCAATTAATTACAGGACCACTGGCTTACTTTGTATGGGTTTAATGCCTGAATCAGTATAATCTGCATAATTTAAATACATGAATCAAAAAACATCAAGCATATCTAGCTCTTTAGTACATAGTAAAAACAAATGTAGTTTGTGGAGGAAGTGTTATTCAATTCACTTTTCAAAAAATTCTTGCAAAATACCAACTCCCAAAGTACTCTTGCAGTGTTGAAATTATCAGTTATAACATGCAAAATAATTATGCTTTATACATTTAACAAAAGAAGGAAATAAAAATATGAGCAAGAAAAGTTTACAAAAATAAGCAGAATTTATAAAAAGAACCTAAAAAATGTCCTAAAAATAAAAATATATAGTTAAGCCAAAAACATAGATGATGGGTTAAGTATAACTGCAGTATAACAAAATTAGTGAACCATACCATCCCACGAAATTTGTCAGAATTCAGCAAAGTTAAAATAAGGGAAATATGAGGGCGCCTGGGTGGCTCAGTGGGTTAGGCCGCTGCCTTCGGCTCGGGTCGTGATCTCAGGGTCCTGGGATCGAGTCCCGCATTGGGCTCTCTGCTCAGCAGGGAGCCTGCTTCCTCCTCTCTCTCTCTGCCTGCCTCTCTGCCTACTTGTGATCTCTCTGTGTCAAATAAATAAATAAATAAATCTTTTTAAAAAAAAAGGGAAATATGAAAGAATGATTTATGAACATGGAAGAGAAAGAGTTGAAAGAGGAAATATGTAAAAGAAAAATGGTGGAAATTTTATTCAGAACTGATAAAGGCAAGGATCCTTAGATTCAAGAAGCCCTAAGAATTCAAACAGGAGGTATAAATAAAAATTCACATCTGGAAATATCATAGTGAAAGTACAATACATCAAAAATAGTGTCACTCTAAAGAAGACAGAAAAGTTTTTTTTTTTCTTTTTTAATTTTTTTAAGAGAGAGCACACAGAGAGAAAGGGAGAAGCAAACTCCCTGCTGAGCAGGAACCCCCCCCATGGGGGACTTGATGCAGGGCTTGATTCTAGGACCCCAGGATCATGACCCAAGCCAAAGGCAGATGCTTAATGGACTGAGCCACCCAGACACCCTCAGAAAAGAGTTATCTTAAAAAAAAAAAAAAAAAAAATCCCAATTAGATTGGCAGCTGATTTCCCAGTAGCAAAGATGGAAGACAGAAAGCACTGGAATGATATGTTTAAATAAAAAACCCAGAATTCAAAGCTTAGCAACTCTATATTTTAATAGTAAGTAAAATATCAAAACATTTTCAAGGATATGAAAAACATAACCTGTTAATGATCAAAATATAGACCTAAATGATTTCTTCTATTTCAGAAGAAATTTCTAAGAACAAAGAAAATATTAAACACGTGGATAAATCTAAACAAATAAAAATGAATATATAAGGCAACAATAGTAACATTGAATTAATCATACCATTAAAAATAAAATATTAAATATTCTATTAAATCAGGAAGGAAGTAATTGCACTAAAGTATTCTAGTTAAATACACTAATTTTTTAGTCTTCATCAACTATAGATGTCAACATTTCTACTGCGAGATTAAAAGAAAAAAGAGGCAATACCTTTAAATGTGGAAGCTAGTAGGATGAGAGAAATAAAAATATCCTTTATTTAAATAAGAATTAAATATCTATTAAAGCCCCTGAGTTGATGGTATTTCTTTTTTAAATAAAAGCAGCTTGAGCTGAGACAACTGACAATAACAATATTTCTGAGGACTTGGAGCATCTGGAAACTCATATTGCTAGTGGCATATGCAAGGGTGCAACCACCTTGGAATCCTGTTTAACAGATTCTTGTAAAATTAAATAAGATAACCTGGGAATTCCACATCTAAATATTGATCCAATGGGAATCAAGAATATTCATAGAAGCCCTATTGACAGTAACCTAAAACCTGAAACAGTTTAAATATTGATCAACAGGAAAATGGATAATTATAAGAACTCAGTCATTATAAGTAGAATTTTTAAAACTACAGCTATGCCCAACTAAATGGATGAATGTCAAAAACATTCAGAAGCCTATTCAGATTATTTATCTCTCTAGAAATAGCTACATATGTGTAAAATGGTACAGATTACAGACCTATAGGTACAGACCTATTATGTCTGATGAATGTAAGTACTGACCTCCATGTAATTCCAACACATGCAGATGCTTAATTCACATGCTTTGAGAGAATGAGTTCTGTCAAATGTTGAATTCACACACAAAGTACCCACTGCATTATTGCTGTCTAATATTGCTAGGCAGTAATTAAGATCCTATCTCCTTCTGATGCTTACTAATTTTTAATAATAAATTCCAAACTCTGGGGGTGAGGTTGACAGTGAAATCACCAAACTATTATTTTTGGAGGAGGACATTTGCCTATTTCCAATGCTCTGGCATCTCTCCCATTCTCTATTTGAAGTAACAAGAGCTTGGACTAAGATGGTAACTATGAACCTGGAAAGGAAGAAATGGCTATGAACAGTCCTGCATGAGCAGGAGGAAGAAGAAAAGGCAAGAAGGACACACAGATGGTTGCAAAGCATGGAGCCTGACAGCTTTCTGGGATCGGGAGACTGATCTATTTATTTGACAGAAACCTGCTGATAGCTTTGGCCTAGGGAGACAAAGGGATGTTATTCCAAGCAGAAGCCAGAGGAGCAGCATGAACATCAGTGACTCAGCCCTGAAAGAACTGGCCAGGAAACACTGAGGCCTTAGAGCTGAGATTGGTCACGTCCCTCTCTTTTATGTGTTGCCCAGACTCTCCTCCGCTTCTCCAAAGCTTTCATCTAGCTGAGTGCTACTCAACCTTTCTGGGTCAGCCAAATATTTGTGGAGAGCTTTACAGTCCATGAAGTCCTTTTACATACATCGTCTTATCAACCCTATGCAATGGAAAAGCATTCCCATTTTATCGTCAGGGAACCTGAATGGTAGTGAAGGGCAGAATTAGGAAGTGGGTAGGGGGACTGTGACCCTGTATTTACTCAGTGTCTACTATTCAACACTGTATCAGGTTCTCTAAGAGATAGAAGCAGAAGACATGAACTTTTGACCCCAGGGGCCTGTCATCTTTGGAGGGAAACAAACAGAAAATACATCAGATTGAGTAGAGAATAAGGGTGTGCATCCCATAGCTAAATATTAGTAAGTATATAACAATATGTCGATATAGAGAGTCATGTAAAAATCTGACACATTAATTCCATTTGCAAGAAGAATCTTTTAAATATTTATTCTGGTTTAGTGGCCAAGGACACAGAATAATAGAGAACTAGAGCATTTGTGGAGATTTTACAGGACCTCTAGACTATTTATTTGACTATATAGGACCTCTATCTTGAGAAACTGAATTTCTTCACTAAAAAATTATAGGGAATTTTTAGGCTTATTGTCAAATAAAACAAAGCATATACATAAAAGGAAAGCTCCATAAATTCAACATGGTTGTAAAAAAAAAGCATATAATAAAAATAATACATCTATTTTATACTTTTTAGACTGTAATAGGAAGACAGAGTGTGTATGGCAGAAATATAATATAGAAGCTTCCTGTTATCGACTTTTTGTTTTAAAAATGAACTACTTAATAAAGCGGATGAAAATAAAAAGTGATTTCAAAAGGAGTAGTGTAGTTCTCCAAGGGGAAATCACTTTGACCCCGATTTAAAATAATTTACAGAATGTGGATCTTCTGTAAGGATCATGTTTTGCTTTTTAAGGATTAGTTTTTTCCAAGCAGGAGGTGGTTGGAATTTTTAGAGTCTAGTGTGTGGCAATAAAAGGAGGTGAGGTTTGAGATTCTTCTCAAATTTGTACTCTATCCCCACCTCAGTCCTCAACAAAGCTACAAAACTAAAAAAGGCTTTAGTTGCAAAGACGTTTTAAGCAAATTCCATGATGTTTATGAAAAAAACAATTTTTTTTCTATTTTGTCCTCAAAAAAATGAAAAACAACTTCCTGGGTTATTCCTACATCTTCCTTCAGCTTTTTGCCAGACAGGAGATGAGTGCTCTATTTCCGCTGACTAGCAGACTCTGAATTGAAAGAGCTCGAGTACAAACAAGAATAAAGGAGGTAAGGTTCTATTCAAAAAGGGCTCATGTTTGCAGATAATTTGATTTCATTCATTAAATGAAGCTATTATTTTCTTCTTCCCCAAAAGCTTTAATGCAGAGTATAGGAAACACACATGTCCAAGAAGCCTATCTCTGAGAAGAGAAGGCAGAGTCATCAAAGACACCCAGTTGTGTGTGGGAGTCATCACTGGGAGTTGAATTATCAGGCCAAAAACAACTGGGTATGGCTCAGTTTCTGGAGCTGTTTCATGTCAGGGTTAACTCCCACTTCAAAGAAACCCAGCAGACGGGAAATGAAAGTTCAGGACATCTTCCTTTGAATCTGTTTTCAAAATGGCTCATGCAGTTTGTTGGCTGGTATCTTGGAAAGGCGCATTTCAAGGTTCATCATTACTATTTGCCTTTTATCAAGAGCCAATAATATGCACTGAAGATGCTCGTGTACGTATAAATTACGGTTCTTCCCTTATGAGCTTGGTGTTGATAACACTGCGATCCTTTTGGTCCAGTAAGACCAGGTCCAAATCAAAGTTATTAGTAAGAGATGAGAAGACTTTCAAGGGAAGACAGAACACCAGGATCTGGATACAAGTTTCACGGAAGGGGGCAAATGAGCATTTGAAGGAAAAAAGGAGAAAAACAAAGACACCCCCTCCTCCTTTCTGCTCCTGTTTAGTTGAATAGAAATAAGCCGATTGTCCCAACCAAATCATCTGTGCCTTCTTGGTAAAATAGATCTTCATCTTGCAAAGGAAAGGAATTCTTTCTGAGCTATATATGGACATATAGGTGGATTCTAGGCTTTACAGTTATTGCAGAGAATAACATAGTTATTGCATCATTTTGTCATTGTTTAAGTACATTAATAGTCCAAATATTCAAATAGAACTTTGGAGCTAAAGAATATATGCAATTTTAATGTCTATTAATATTGTCAAATTGTCCTTCATTGGAGTTGAGCTAATTTATTTACACTTTCTTCAGAAGTACAACAGGCCTCTTTCCCCACCATTTTATTATCAGAGTATGAGGTTGACTTTGGGATTTTGGTCTAGATAAAAAATTAATATATACTTCATTATAATTTTAATTCCCATCCTCTTATGAGTGATATTGGATCTCTTTTCACCAAACTTAAAGCCATCTGTTTTGGATGTCCATATTTTCTGTCTTTTGGGGGCACCAGTTAGTATTTTTCTTCATAGATTTTTAGAGTTCTTCAAATATGGAAACTAGCTTTTTTTCAGTAATATGGGTTGCAAGTATTATTTCTCAGGTTATCATTTGTTTCTGGTGTTTCCTCCCCTACACATTTTTATTTTTATGTATTTGAATTTGACAGTCTCTTCTTTTCTGACATTTGGATTTTGAATCAGAGGTAGGAAGCCTGTCTTCATTATAGGGTTATAAAGGAATTCTCAGATATTTCTAATACTCTCATTATGATGTCATTTGCAGTTATTCCTACTGTGTATTGTGATATATAGATCCAACTTAATTTTGTTCCATTTCTGGATCCATTGTCATTATTCACAATAGCCAAGATATGGAAACCTAAGTGTCAACAATGAATGGATTAAGAAAATATGGTGTATATGTCCGAATATACAATGGAATATTATTCAGCCACAAAGAAGAAGGAAATCGTGACATCTGCAACACCATGGGTGCATCTGGACAACATCATGCTAAGTGAAATAAGTCTGACATACTGTATGATCTTACTCATATGTGGAATCTAAAAAAAAGCTGGTCATAGAAACAGAGTAGGATGGTGGTTGGCAGGGGCTGGAAAATGGGGAAGTATTGGTCAAAGGTTATAAATTTTTAGTTTTAAGATGAATACATTTTGAGGATCTAATGTACAGCATGGTGACGATAGTTAATACTGTATTTCATACTTGAAATTTGCTAAGAGTAGACCTTTAGTTCTTACCACAAAAAAAATGGTAAATACATAAGGTACTGGAGGTGTTAATTAAATTGTGGCTAATTGTTTCACAATGTAGATCAAATCAAAATGTATACATTAAATATATACACAATTTGTTAATTATACCTCAATAAACCTGGGAAAAATCAATATAGTAATTACTTAAATGTATAAAGTAATATAGAGAGAAATGACAAGTATAGGATATCCAAACATGGTTTTTCTATTTTCCCAAATCTTCTATATCTTTAAATAGCATTTTGTAGTTATTTTCATATATATGTACATTATTTTTCTAAGGATTGCTTTTACAAACATATTACCTATACTTTCATTTGAAACATATATATATATATATATATATATATATATCTCAAATATACAAATATAGTGTTAAGTATATTCACATTGTTCTGCAATACATGTCTAGAACATTTTCACCTTGCAAAACTGGAATGCTATACCCACTATCTTCCATTTTGGTTGGATTTTATATTGTATATACCAACAGTTAATATCTGCATTTCATTTTATTTTCCATTTCACGAGCTTTCTAAATTCGACCACCTTTGACTTCTGTATATATCACATCTGCAAATAATAAGAGTTTTATCTCTTCCATGAAAATTTGTTTACTTCGAAATTTTTTCTCTTGTCTTTATCTTGGCTATTATCTCCAGTAAAATGTTAAATAATAGAGGTGATGGTGGACATCCTTATCTTGTTCCTGACTTTAGTGAAAAATTCATGAAGATATATTTTGTCATGTTTACTGTATTTAGTTTAGTCTTATTCTACTGGGGTTTTTTTCAAAAATTCTATCATATAAGATGTTGATCTTTTAGTATTACAAGTAATTTCTTTTTAGATATATTTATTTGATGGATTATATTAATAGGTTTCTCATCACTAAGCCATCCTTACTTTCCTGTAATAATTCCTCATGTTCCTGGTATGTTATTCTTTTAATATGCTTAAGGAGTCTCCTTTTTGGATATTAGAATCTATATTCAAAATGATATTGACTTGTAAATTTGTTTTACACAGTCTGTATCAAACTTGGGGTCATTTTCCTTCCTCTTATATGTTCTAAAAGAGTTAAAATAGCATGGAATTATCTGCCTTTTAAAGGTTTAGTTGAGGGGCGCCTGGGTGGCTCAGTGGGTTAAAGCCTCTGCTTTCGGCTCAGGTCATGATCTCAGAGTCCTGGGATTGAGCCCCACATCGGGCTCTCTGCTCAGCAAGGAGCCTGCTTCCCCCTCTGCCTCTCTGCCTACTTGTGATCTCTGTCTGTCAAATAAAATCTAAAAATAAATAAATAAATAAATAAATAAATAAATAAAGTTTTAGTTGAACTACCCTATAAAACCTATAAAGTCATCTGAATCTGGTGCTTTAGGTGGGTTGCCCCATGAAACCACCCCCCCACCTTTTCCCCCTTGTTAAAATGAGTTTTTCAATTTTCTTCCTTTCCTAGAGTCAGCTTTAGTAATATATTGTCTTAGAAAATTTTCCACTTTACCCAACTTTTATTTCCATGTTTCCAGTGAAGACACGGAAGTTAAGGGGCATGCACTGATAGAGTCAGGACTTCAGGCCAGATCTCTCCTCCTCCCATGCATTGTTTATATTACCAATGTTGTTTTAAAACACAGCATGCTGTGACCTATTTGGTACATGGGAGAGGTGACTGGGAGAGGGACGGGTTAGAGGATGGTGAGAAAAGAAGCCATCCCGGTAAGGCAGTTAGAAGGAGCACAAACAATACTGACAGTGAGCAGGGAAAGACGCAGCATTAACTGTGGTTTATACACATTCAATGAATAACAGAAGTAGAAACAGCTGAAAACAGATTCCTGAGGTCAAAAAGTATGGGCATGTTTGGAAACAGCATTGCAGATTAGAAAAGGAATTAATTAAAATTAATTTTGGTTTAAGTGTATTCATTAATAATAGGAAAATGAAAAGCTGGAAATAGTCTTTTCTACTTACAATTTCAACCATTTTTTCCTTTTTTGAAAACTAAAAACAAATTAGAAACAAAAATTTAATTTGCAGGTTTCTTCAGTCATTTATATTTCTTTTTTTTTTTTTTTTAAGATTTTATTTATGTATTTGACAGAGAGCAGAAGAGAGAGCAAGAGAAAGCCAAAGCACAGGGAATGGCAGATGCAGGGCTCGATCCCAAGAGCCTGGGATCAGGACCTCAGGTGAAGGCAGATGCTTAACCAACAGCCACATAGATGCTCCCGTCACTTATATTTCTAATGGAAAGAGAGAAATAGGTACACTCAATAACAAACTTATAAACCTTAGGAAGTCCTAATAGGGAAATATACTTAGAGTAAGCCATGCACTAAGTTCTTCACCAGCCACATGTATTTTTGGAGAATACCTAA
This sequence comes from Mustela nigripes, assembly GCF_022355385.1. Taxonomy (NCBI): domain Eukaryota; kingdom Metazoa; phylum Chordata; class Mammalia; order Carnivora; family Mustelidae; genus Mustela; species Mustela nigripes. The sequence goes on from NC_081562.1 coordinate 78,916,216, forward strand.
AGTCTGTACATAGCATAAATCTCAGAATTGAAGAAAAGTTCTCAAATCTACAGAATTACTTGACAGATACAGGAAGGGACAGAGTTTCCTTAAAGAGTTTCCTTAAAGAAAGAGCTGCTCAACACCACAATCAAAACCACCACAACAGAAGGACAAATACGCTCTCAGGAGAAACAATTTAGGAATTCTTCAACATAAATCATATAATGAAAAAATAATTATTCAAAAGAATGAGAAAATCAGATCCATATAGGTCCAGAATAATTAAAATCTACATGAGTAAGGCTTTTAAAAGAGAAGAATTAGTAAGTAACTGAAGTAATACAATTTCAAAATCTTATTCTCATTTTTAATACTTCAGTGCATTTATGAAGCCTGATTTCCTTTGCTAATTTTCCTTCTGCTTCATCACATTTTTTTTCTTTAAAGCACACGATATTCTTTACTTTATAATATTCAAACTCCAAAAGAACCCAAGAATGCTTTCCCTTTTCAGCTATAGCTTAAAATAATTTTTAAAGAATGAATTTCTAGAATCATGAATGCTTGGAAGAAACTTCTAGAAAAAAGCTCAATAATTGCTTAGCCAATTCAAATACTAAAGCATAAAGCACAACGTAAAATATATAAAAGGAGTTAATCTTCCACAAAGAAGAAAAATGTGTCATAAAGAATAAAAGGATATAACCAGATATAGACTAAGGACTGAACATTGAAGTTAAATTAAAAGTTCATATTTCCTTTTCTCCATTTATCAAATCATGTCAAATCCATGTGTCTGATTCCAGGAAATTATTAAAATTCAAGACAAATTAGAATAATTTCCTTTGGGAGAGAAAATCATCTAGTCAGTATGTAGCTAGCAAAGGGCATATTTTCAGTTCTAAGGTCTGGCACTTAGAACTATATACAGTTCTAATCACATACATGCTAATAACAAGGAAGGGGTTCAGTCACTCTATATCTTAATAGAGGTGATATAAGTTATTTATCGGTTCCTGATGAAATCTCCTACAATATTTTCCTTTCGCTCCACTGGAAAGGACTATAATTACATGGAAATCCATGATAATATATTAAAGATCTCATGTCGCTGCTCTATAGAGCACTTAGAATGGAGTAACATTACGCCACACACAGCAATTAGAATGCAACTAATTAGTGTCACTTACTGGGAGAAGCAACTGATTAATTATGTTTAGACATTGCTGCTGAGAGAAAACTCAGAGCCTATAGCTTCTAAATTGCACTCTCTGCCATTCAGCTAATAGAACACCTCTGCTAGCTCAATCGTTACTGTGTATTTAATTCAGCCTCACTCTCTGGCTAATACAGGCACCCCCGAAGTTCTGCACTAATGCTATGTTCAGAAAACTACCCTCCATCAGAATTACAGTGTACTTTTCCCTCGATCACATTAGGAGAGTAATTAGTGAGGCAGCTGTGCAGCTACAAACTTCCAGGATCAACTCTGTGGGCAGTAATATATTTCATCGTTATAGAAACAATATCCTAGCACTTTCAGCACATCAGTTTGGAAAAAGAAAATTGCTCAAGGAGTCAAAGGAAGAGATGTGAATACCTTTCTCAGCCTCTGTGAAGCTATTGTATCAAAAAGGCGTTTTTTAAAGGGCCCAATGCCTCATGCCTAAATTTTGCCAAATACTCGTTTACTCTCAGACGTCTAGTCCTGCTTCCCGAAATTGAATCTGATAATTGCCTCTGCTCAGTCATCTCCATGTTTATGCCACACCAGGGTGGAAAGTGAGGCCAGATGGATATTTGAAAGTGTCTCAGTCTGGTTTGCAGAGTATCCTTGAAGGAAAAGCTGTTAAACACCAGAATCAAAACAACCACAATAGAAGGACAAATGTGCTCCTAGGAGGAAAAACAAACAAACAAAAAAACCCAGGAAGGAATTCTTTAACATAAATCATACAGTTAAAAATAATTACCCAAAAGAATGGATCTACTCCATTCTGAAATTTGTTCTTGAGGCTGCTAGGGAGCCGATTCAACTCCTTCTGCTCTGTGTAGGAGCTGCACAAGGTAATAAATGGTTCTCCTTCTTCCAAACCCACTGAGTTCTGTCCACAAAGCATGGGATGAGCCACGGACTTTGGTGTGAAAAAAGACGTCTCTTAGGAACTAAGCCTGACCCGAGGAGGGAGGACCTCACTGGCCTGAATTCTTAGGTCAACAGTTCATTATGTCAACTGGTACATACCCTCTTCTTTAATTCTTCCTTTCTTCTCCCTCTGCCACTGCCCAATTCCAGGTTTCTAGTGGTTTCCATCTGCACTATCAATTCCATCTGCACTATCATATTAAAGGCACATCATCTCATATTTTAACATGTAGCAGATTTATGTGTGACTCTTATTAAAATGGAATGTAACAACACTGTGTTGTATACTTGAAACTTGCTAAGAAACTTGCTATCTTAAGTCTTTGCCCTGGAGGAGGAGGAAGGCAAGAGGAGGAGGAGAAAAAAAAAAGGGAAAATGGTAGCTCTGTGGGTGTGTTAATTAGCTTGATTGTGATGATTATTTCACAATGGTATCAAAACACCAAATTGTATGCTCTAAGTATAAACAATTTTTATCGATCAGTTATACCTCAATAAAGCTGAAAAAATGCAGATTCTGACTGGATAATTTTGCAGCTGGCCCAGAGCTCTGCATTTCTGAGAAGTGCCCATATCCTCTCAATGCAGCTGGCCGGCCAACTGTGCCCTGAGTAGCAAGCTTATAAGTGGCCTTCTTGGGTCTAATTTCTCCTCTTCCCAAACATTCTTCATGTTGCATTTGGATTAATTTCTCTGAAGATGTGCTTTATGAAATGTGATCCCAGAGTTTTCTATAGAAGAACCAGATCCTGTTTCAGACCTGATTATAGCCATACTTCTTAGAGGGACATCCCCAAATCTGCATTTTTAACCATCACCTCCATGGTTCTCAAGTACCCTCAAATTTGAGAATTGCTACGATAAGGCAGAGTCCAAATGAGGTAATTTTTCTCTTTCTGAAAGCTTTTTAATGATCACTTCTTGCCTATTAAATAAAATTCCAAGTTTCTTACCTGGCATTTAACTTTTTGCATTTTCTCTTCCCCATGACTTTGTCATAATGGTTTCACAGATTTAGAAAGAGGGAAACTGACATAATAAAAATGGTGATAATGATCATTACTGAGTACCTCATTCATCTCATTTAACCCACTGAAATCTCATCATTCATGTGCAATAATTTATCTCATTTCCCTCTCTTAACCCTTTGATGTAGGTAATATTTCTTCCACTTACGGAAGACAGATCTGAAGAACAGAGACAGAGGCAGGTTTATCATTGTGATGGATTCAAAAGCTCATGTTGTTTTCAGTCTCCTGTATTTCTAAACCTGAAGAGTCACCTAAATTTTCTTTATAGATGTTTCACTCTCAAATCATTATTTATATAGCAAAGAATTAGCAAAAAATTATGGCCCTTTCTAGTGCATGCAATGAATGTTGTACACATGGGCTAGACAGAAGAGTTTTACCATACTGATGAACCCAAGTGTTTCTACTTCTCCCTTTTCTTTCTAAAGCTCTATTAAATTTTGCTTGCGATGTTCTGTCTTTCAGAATAACTTTCCAGACCAGTTGTAACAAATAGTCTTGATAAAATACACAAGCCATGAATCCATTGTAAAAATTTAAAACCATCTGTGCATTGTTCATCTAACCCAGGACATTTTATTTGTACACATTCTGTTGTCAGAGAATATCGGCTAATCATGAAGAGCTGTTGATGAATTTAAAATAATATTTAGTATTGTTTACAAAAGACATTACTGGATAGACATAAGAACTATTTTAATATGAGACATGAGACTGAATTTGGCCAGTTTTTCCATTAGCACTTTGTAAATGGAGTGTATAAATCAATCATCAAATAGCATGTATTAAGACTTGCAAGCATATGGTGCTATCTGAGGCATTTTGTGAATAAAGCAGACACCCATGGTGGCCATTCCTAAAACAGAAAATGTGATATGGCAGAGAGAGAACAGGAATAGGTTTGTATCTCTTAATATAATTGTCCCCTTTGTCATTGGTTAAGGGAAAAAAAAACACATTATTTTCTTTGGGATATAGGGGTTGGGAGGTTCAAAGAAAATTTTTCTAGTAATCTTAGAAAATATGTATGACCTCCTATTAAGTGGGTGTCATCAGTATCAAGCTAAGGATTTTGAACCGTCAGTTAGTGCTCTGTTTTGATTTTCAAAATGAATTAGGAAAGTAAATCAGTCATTAAGAAGATCTGAAATGATTTCATACCACATAAGTAAAACCAAATCATTTTATGTAAGCCAAAGGAAAAGATCCTGACAAGTATTTTTTAAAAATTTTAACTGAAGTATAGTTGACCTAGAATATTATATTATTTTCAGGTGTACTATATAGTGATTCAACAACTATATGAATTATGAAAAGCTTACCGTGATGAGTGTTGTTACCATATGTCACCATATAAACTTTTTACAATATTATTCACTGTAGTCCCTATGCTGTAATTTTTATCCCTTGTGATTTATTTTATAACTGGAAGTTTGTACCTCTTAATCCTCTTCTCTTATTTCACCTGTACCTTCAACTCCCCTTCCCTTTGGCAACCACTAGTTGCCAAAGTCTATTTCTCTCTGGTTTGTTTTTTTAGATTCCACATAGAAGTGAAATTGGGTAGTATTTGTCTTTCTCTAAGAACACACTCTAGGTCCAGCCTAGTTGTCATACATGGAAATAACTCATTCTGTTTAGAACTGAGTAACATCACACACACCCCACATAGTCTTTGTCCATTCATCCACAGATGGACACAGGTTGTTTCCACATCTTGGCTATCGTAAATAATGTTGCAATAAACATAGGGGTGCATCCTCCCAAGTATTTTAATGAAAGGTCTGGCCAACTAAATCACAGTCCGAATTCTGAACATCAAAAAATACAAGTTAAGTGGAACATCATAAAACACCTTGGCACAGGTGTAAATTAAAAGTAACAATAACAACAGTGATAAAAACCAGAGGAATGGTTACTATTGTTGTAATACTGCTTTAAATTATTTTCCACCTTCTTGTGTGTGTGTGTGTGTGTGTGTGTGTGTTTAAAAGATCTGTCTGGATTTTTTTTTAAATTAATTTATTTTCAGCATAACAGTATTCATTATTTTTGCACCACACCCAGTGCTCCATGCAATCTGTGCCCTCTCTAATACCCACCACCTGGTACCCCAGCCTCCCACCCCCCCACTTCAAACCCCTCAGATTGTTTTTCAGAGTCCATAGACTCTCATGATTCACCTTCCCTTCCAATTTACCCCAACTCCCTTCTTATTAGCCATATTGCATAGCAAGGAAAACTGAGAGGCAATATGCTCGTGTCTTAAAATACTATGCTCCCTATAGTTCTAATATTCCATGTTTCTATTTTTCCATAGAATCTTCTTATGAGTCTTTCACCTTAGTGAAAAAAATCAAATGGGTTTAAGCTGCTACTTTAATGGCTGAGACATAGTTCATTATTTTAAAACCGCAGAGTATAATGTTCCATATAAAATATTTTTTGGATATTTGACTGATGGTTTAGAGTTAGGGTTTTTTCAATTGAGAAACAACTTATCCCTCTGTGTCTGTCCCCTCTACAATAAAACTTATTTACTCTAGAAATTGAGACATTTATTAGCAACCAGATTTTCAGTCACTAAAATCAAATGTTCAAATATGTATGTTAAAATAGCATTAAATATTATAGGTCCAATCCTATTAAGATTCTTTGTTATCCAAGAATAGGCTATTGAAACAGCTTATCTGAGCAGGAATAGAAACCTTCCTAAGAGGGTACCCACTCCCTCTCCTTCTGTTGCAGATCTAGCTATTTTTGTACCTCATTCCTGATAATTAAGAATGTGTCTGTCAAGTCACAGGCAGAGATGATCCAGCCCCATCATTCCTTCTTATTCAAGGTAGTGAATTTTCTCTGGCCATTAATGCTAAATTTCACCAGCCAAATAAAAAATACCTATACTGAAAATAATATCCCCAATTTCTGTTTTCCTAACTCTATGTGCCCTATTGAAACCAGGTACTCCCTATGCCTCCCACCCCCAATTCATAGACATCCTTTCTAAATCTTTGATCTTTCTGTCTTCCCTCCTCATTTTTTCTCCTTCCCTCCCTTTCTTCTCTCCTTCCTTTCTTCCTCCCTCATATCAACTCATACTCCTTTTATATTTCAAATACTTTATGACATCTTTCAGTGGAAGCTGTCCACCACGAATAATTCAACAGCCGATTGTAATTGTCTCATAATTGTACATGGACCTATAAGAAATCCTAGTCTAATACATTGACTTTTCATCCTGACAGCTCTGGGCCATCAAAATTTATTTTTGGTCTGAGGCACCATTCTTCAGAGGAAGACCATTCAGGAATTTGCCATTTAAGAAAAAAACAGAATTGCAAAGTCATGCTAACATGGGAAAAGCAACCAGAAAACCGTTCTCTTTGCAATTCTTTCCACTTTCCTATAGACATAAGTGTATATATACAGGAATATAATGACATGTAGAGTGACCTACATGACAGTAGTCATGAAAATAATAGTCAACCTAAGATAGCAGGACCTTGGTGGCCATTTAACAGAGTCTGATAGGAAGTATAACAGTATCCACACATGTACTCAGTTCTTAATCATCTTGGGCCCCACTGGAAGTTATTTTTTCCAAACAAAATAATTAGACTATTACTGTAGCAACTTACAAAGTAGCAGGAAAGGACAGTCCTGTCCTAAATGACTTACAGCAGTCATTTTGTACTATGATCATCCTTGGAACTAGTTCTGAGAAAGTCTGAAAACTTCTGCATTCACAAAAGAATAAAAGATGTAACTTCTCTGCTATAGAACACAGTGGGACACAAACAGATAAGTAATTTGGAAAAGAAGAGATAAGAAATTTGCATAGAGGAAATAAGTCAAGCAGAGAAAGACAACTATCATATGGTCTCCCTGATATGAGGAAGTGGTGATGCAACATGGGGGCTTAAGTGGGTAGGAGAAGAATCAATGAAACAAGATGGGATTGGGAGGGAGACAAACCATAAGTGACTCTTAATCTCACAAAACAAACTGAGGGTTGCTGGGGGGAGGGGGTTTGGGAGAAGGGGGTGGGATTATGGACATTGGGGAGGGTATATGCTTTGGTGAGTGCTGTGAAGTGTGTAAACCTGGTGATTCACAGACCTGTACCCCTGGGGATAAAAATATATGTTTATAAGAAATAAAAAATTAATAAAAAAATTTGCATAGAGGATGCAAATTCATAGAATAACCTTACTATATATTATTTATAGGTTGTTTATTTACGGTTCTGATAAGAGCACGGACTCTAGAGTCAAACAGCCTTAATTTAAGTCAATTCCCCACCATTTACAGCTCTGTGACCTTGGGCAAATTTAACTTCTCTGAGCCTCCCTGTCCTCATTTTTTAAATGGAGATAATACACAGTACCCATAAAATTCAGAAGCATAGATGCTATTATATGATTGTACTTTTTAAAAAAATTTTTTTGAACCCCTCCAATAAACTTCTGGAGTTTGTGAGAAGTTCAGGTTCAATCAGTGAAAAAACATCATCTGCGACAACACATCACAGACGCCAGATGCATGTGCGGGACTGATGGGAGTGAATCAGTATACCACAACCCTTACAGCTCTGCACAGCACACTGAACACATCATATGCTGCAATGGGTGAGTTATCAGTCATGTATAGTGTCTTCTCCAGAAGATAAGGGTAACTTCTCTGTCTCATAGGGGTTTTGTGGGTGTTAAATGGGTTCAGGTGTTCAAAGTGCTCACAAGTCAAGGCCATGGTGAGCATTATCTAAGTGCTAGATGTTATTGTCATTTACATAAAAGGATGGACTTGATTCTTACTCTTAATTGTGGTTTTAATAATTCTTATATAATCCTTTTTTTACTTTCCCATATGAAGTCATACATTAAAAAAACCTCTCTAGGACTTGTTATATGAGGATATCTGGACTGGTGTATCCACTGACTTTGGCAGTGTCATTCTAGGGGTCAGAATGGGAAGATCATATGAGTGGTTCATCTTCTGGGATGTTATCCTAAGTATGTTTTTCTCTGGGTATGTTTTTCTCTGATAATATGTTATCATTGTATAAAATACTATTTTCTGTTAGGATGATAACAATCCAGAAGTTCTGTTCCTTTCGGGAATATTCTTTTCAAGAGGCATTTAGTTGTTTGTGCAAGGAAAGCAACTTTTAAGTTATGAACTAGAGAACCAGATGAACTATCCGTCATTTGTAGACTCTGTAAGTTAATGATTCAACATGTTATTAAATAAACCAATTATGTGTACCTAAACACATGTGAGATTGCTTTAAGTCATGCCTTTTGCAGGTTCCTTAAGCAGTAAAACAGGTAAAGAATGACAAGGCATTTAATGAGTGACCTTGATAGCTGCAAAAACCACTCTACCCTGAATCAAGGAAGAAAAGAGGGCTGGCGGGCCAATTGGACAGAAGCAAGACTGAACTACAGGGCAACTTGGCATAGGGAAGACTCCACCTTAACTAACTTTAATCATCAAGGGGTAAGCAGTTTGTGGGGAGTTTTACAGTGACTGGAGAATAATTTTTTGCTTACTTTGTGTTTCCAGAGACTTTTCATAGAACGTAGTGAAAATGTTAGGACTAGATAAATATAAAGCTTTTCTTCCAGAGCATGTTCTGTGGATTAGCTCATTTGCCCTCCTAAGGAAATAACCACCTAAATTCAAAAGTTTGAAAATCCAAACACCCTGCATTCTAAACACCCGTCTGAGAGATTTATAGGGCATATCGATATCAAAGTCTGGTAAATTTTTACTGTGAAGAAACCTAATGTTGTCTTATCCAGAGATTTCCAATATCATTTAACAATGGAAACTCTCTGTTCATTTGACAGATTGTTATTTATTCATCAATGTTCCATAGAACAGGTTTGCAAAATGCTGCTCTAGAAAAAAAAAAAAAAAAAAAAAAAGCTGATGGAATTCCCCTTTAATCACTGGAAGGAATGCCAATATTCACAGCAGCAGGAACTAAATTAATTCTGGCTGAATTGCCTTCCCTTCAGTTCAGAAATGATCCCCAAATCATTGTTCACTTCACACTGTTCCTCCTTTCAACTGCTACCGTTCGTGCCAGCCTCATTTGGCTTTGTGCCTAGATGCCACTACTTCTGCTCAGTTCTCTTGGGGCTGAAAACTTGACTTCAGATTTCTAGTTTGGAAGTTCCACATGAAAGGAGCTTGGAAATTACTCCTTTGTCCGAACAACAAGTAAAGAGCTGAATAGACTGAAAAATGAACTATTCCTGGATCCGTAAGAGGGAGAAAGCACAAGGCAAGCTGCTGCCCCCAGGTTGAAGAGTCAGACAGACAAACTGAGAGTACTGGCTTAGCCGAGCAGAGATTCAGGAGCAGAAAACTTCACCAGAACTGGTGCCAGGGGAAAGAAAACCTGAACTGTAACTGATAAACTGCTGGAGGCTCCATGGGGACAAGTCTGAGAATGAAACACTCCAGGGGGATCTAGTCATAGAAAGGCCCCCTCAGTATTGATTTACTTTCAGGAACTGGACTGGATTCCCACCGAAAATAGCAGAGAAAAGTTACCTTCAGCTTCTGAAAGGGAAAGGGGAAAAGGAGCCATTCTGAAATATGTCAGAGTACTCTGCTTATCACACAGGTCTGTCCTCAGGGAAAACTAGTTAACCAGAGCCTAACTTTCTGGGATATTATCAGAGCCTAACTAACTTCAGGAAAAGAAATACCCAGCTCCAGCTAGCTCTAGCCTTCCAAGGGGGAAAAACTCCAACCCACTCCAGACATCATGTCCCACCTAAGGGGGCAGGGCATGTGGTACTGAAGTACGTTTGTGAAGTCACAGTCCAAAGGCATAGCTCACTAAAAGAATGGACCTAATCATAGGGCTACTGAATGATTTCCATCCTCCTACACTGCACCACCACATTGCTACAGGAGTATTTACAGCAGTTCCTTTGACCAGCACATCATGTCTGGTTATCAAGGAAAAACACACACACACACACACACACACACACACACACACACACACAGCATACCAAAAGGCAAAGCACAATTTGAAGAGATAAGCAACATGTCAGGAATGTTGGAATTATCAGATAGGGAATCTAAAGCAACTATGACTAATATGCTAAGGGTCCTAATGGATAAAGTAGACAGTATGCAAGAACAGAGGGGCAATGTAAGCAGAGAGATGGAAATTCCAAGAAAGAACCCAAAATAAATGCTAGGGATCAAGAACACTGTAACAGAAATTAATAATGCTTTTGGTGGGCTTATTAGACTGGGTGTGGCTGAATAAGGAATCTGAACTAGATGATATAAAAACAGAATACTTGAAAACCAAAAAGCAAAAAGAACAAAGAAGGAAAAAACAGAATATCCAAGGACTGTGGGACAATTATGCAACATACAACATACATGTAATAGGAATACCAGAGGGAGAAGACAGACAGAAAGGAACAGAAGTTTGAAATCATAATGAGCGAGAATTTCCCATAAATTAATGTCAGATACCAAGCCACATATTGGGGAAGCTAATTTATTCAAGTAGAATAAATCCCAAGGGGGGAAAAGAAACTACCTTGGGATGTCATTTTTAATTTATATAAAAATCAAAGATAAAAGAACAATATTGGAAGAAGCCAAAGGGGAAGAGAGTAAAACACCTTAGAAAGGAACAAAGATGAGAATTACATCTGATTTCTCTTCAGAAACCAGGCAGGCAAGAAGAAAATGAGTGAAATATTTAAAGTGTTGAGAGATAAAAGAAGCTATCAACCTAGAACTCTATACTCTGTATAATTATCCTTCAAAAGTGAAGGAGAAATAGACTTTTTGAAACAAAAATTGGAATTTTTGCCCGTGACAAGCCTTGCAAGGACTATTAGAAGAAGTTCTTTAGGAAGAAAGTAACAGGTCAGAAATTTATATCTACATAAATAAAAAAAGAGCACTGAAGGAGAATAAGTGAGTTAAAGCCTTTACTTTTCTTATTCTTAATTGATCTGACAACAGTGTGTGTATGTGTGTGTGTGTATATATATATATACTCTATGTATTCTTATATATAAGTGAAGTGAATTATGGCAATGATACAAGGGAAAGGAAGAATTATTTTGTTTTTATAAAGTACTGACTCTACCATGAAGTGGGATAGATTTACTTGAAAGTGAACTTGGATTACTTATATATTACAAATTCTAGAGAAACCACTAAAAAACATTACAAAAAGAAATATAGCCAATATGTTAGGAAAGGAGAGAAAGTGGATTCACAGAAAATGCTTAATTAAAACCATCAAAAGCAGAAAAAGGAGACAAAAATAGGAACAAAGGACAAGGACAGCAAATAAAAAAAGGTTAATAAATATGGTAGATATTAATCTGTATCTGTTAACCATCTTTTTTAATGATAATGATCTAAATCTATAAATTTAAAGAGATTATTAAAGTGTATCAAAAAACATGACTCAACTATTTGTTATTTTTAAGAAACCCACCTTAAATATAAAGATGATATAGAGTAGGGATGCCTGGGTGACTCAGTCAGTTAAGTATCCAACTCTTGATGTCAGCTTAGATCATGATCTCAGGATCATGAGATCAAGCCCTGCATCAGGCTCTGCACTTGGTGTAGAGTTTGCTTGAGATTCTCTTTCTCTTTCTCCCTATTTCCCTTCCCCCCACTTGCACTTTCTCTCTCTAAAATAAATAAATAAAACCTTAAAAAAAGATGCATATAGAGTAAAAGTAAATGGAGAAAAATATACCATACTAACACTAATGAAAAGAAAGCAGGAAGGGCCCCTGGGTGGCTCAGTGGGTTAAACATCTGCTCTGGTCATGATCCTGGAGTTCTGGGATCAAGCCCCCTTCAGGATCCCTGCTCCATGGAGAACCACTTCTCCCATTCACTCTGCCACTCCCACTGCTTGTGCTCTCTCTCTGTGTCAAATACATAAATAAAATCTTTAAAAAAAGAAAGAAAGCAGGAATAGCTATATTGATTTCAGACAGAACAGTTCTCAAACTAAGGAAGATTATCAGGCATAAAAGAAAGGCATTGCATATTGATGAAGGAGTTCTCAAAGAAGATACAATTCTTAATATGTGTGTGCCTAACAATAGAACATTAAAATGTGTGACACAAAAATTGAAAGAACTGTAAAGAGATATAGATGAATACGTTATCGTAGCTGGAGACTTTTAACACCCCTCTTTCAGAAATGGGCAGATCCAGCAGGGAGTAAACCATTAAGGACATGGTTGAATTCAACAGTACTACAATCAACTGGATAGAATTGCTATCTGTAGATTGTTCTATCTAACAGCAGCAGAATACACATTGTCAAGCTCACATGGACATTTACCAAGATAGGTCACATTCTGAGCCATGAAAAATGCCTTAACCAATTTAAAAGAAGTCATACAATGTCTGCTTTCAGAACACAATGGAATTAAAGTGGAAATCAATAACAGAAAGATAACTGAAAAATCCCAAAGTACATAGCAATTAAACCACGCATTTCTAAATAACACATAGGTTAAAGAAGACATCTCGCGAGAAATTAAAAAATACTTTGAACTAAATGAAAATGAAAGCTTATCAAAATTAACAGGATTCAGTGAAAGTAGTGCTTAGAGGGAAACTTATAACATTGTATACATATATTAGAAAAGAAAAAAGATCTAAAATTGATAGTCTAAGTTTTCATGTAAGAAAACTAGAAAATAAGAGCCAAAGTAAACAGAAAGAAAAAAATAAGAATTAGAGATGAAATTAAAAAGAACAAATCTGTAGGGAAATTAAAAACAAAAGTTCAAAAAGTTCAAAAAAATTGATAAGCCAAGCTAAGAAAAAAATGGGGGGGGGACTAAATTATTAATATCAGAAATGGAAGAGGGGACAACCCTACAGACCTCATGGATATCAAAAAGATAACACAAGAATACTATGAACTCTGTGACCACAAATTTGATAAATGAAATGGACCAATTTCTTAAGAAATATAATCCTTAAAAGACAAAAATTCACAGAAGAATAAATATCTGAATAGGCCTATATCTATTAAAGAAACTGAAGCAATAATTAATGATCTTTCAAAACAGAAAGTACTAAGCCCAGGTGGGTTCACCAATCTACCAAACATTTAAGGAAGAAATTGAATTAATGTGCTACAATCTCTTTCAAAAGACAGAAGCGGAAAGGATACTTGCTAACATTCTAAGGGTCAGGGTTATCTTAGTACCAAAACCAGTCAGACATTATGAGGAAACTACAGACCAACAGATCTCAAGAACATAGATGTGAAAAATTCTCAAAATATGGCAGACTGAATTTTTTAAAAGTACAGAAACAATTATATATCACAACCTAATGGGATTTATCCCAGGTATGCAAGATTCACAACATTCAAAATCAATGAATATAGTCTATCACATCAACAGAGTAAAAAGGCAAAAAAAAAAAAAAAATCACATGATCTTATCAATAGAAAAAGAAAAAAGCATTTGATAAAATCCAACATCCATTCATGATTTTATTTAAAAAAAAAAAAATCCTTTCAGTTGAGTAGGAATGGAGGGATACTTTCTCAACATGATGAAGTCTACCCACCCCCCCACCACCACCAAAAACCCAATAACTAACAACATACCCAACATACCTAATGGTAGGCAACTTGATCCTTTCCTACTAACATCTGGTATGAGGCAAAGATATCCTCTCTTACCACTCCTTTTTAAACCCTGTACTGGAAGTCCTTGCTAATGTAAGGAGTAAAAGTCATCCAGATTGGGAAGGAAGACATAAAACTGTTTTTGTTCACAGAAGACATGATCATCTATGTATAAAATTCATAAGAATCTACAAAACAAAACCCCCAAAAACAAAAATGGGTGCCTCAATGGCTCAATCAGTCTGACTTTTGGTTCTGGTTCAGGTCATGATCTCAGAGTCATTAGATCAAATCCCACATGAGTCATTGTGCTTAGCGAGGAATCTGTTTTAGATTCTCTCTGTCATCCTCTGCCCCTCCCCCAGCTCACTCACACACTTTCTCTCACTCCCTCTCTCTCAAATAAATCTCTAAAAAACAAAAACAAAAACAAACAAAAAAACCAAAGGAAAACAAAGCAACCCTTATCCCCTACCGGAACTAATAAATGATTATAGCAAGGTTGCAGAATACAAGTTTAAAACACAGAAGTTACTCACTTTCTTGTATACCAACACTAAATACATGAAATTTGAAACAAAAATGTAAAAATAGAATTACAGTATGATCCAGCATTCTGAGGTCTAAGTGTATATCCAAAGTGAATAAAAACAGGATCTTGCAGAAATATCTTCATACCCACACTGTAGCATTATTCACTATAGTCAAGATAAGGGAACATAAATGTCCATCTACAGGTGAATGAATAAAGGAGATGCACACACACAGATTAATAGAGATAGAGACATAAATAAATATTCAAATATGAACCTATGTAATATAATGCATTGTATATTATACAATATATTCATATATGGATATCTATGGGTATTGTTCAGCCATGCAAAGAAAGGAAATCCTGCCATTTGCAACTAACTGTAGTGATCCTTGAAGGCATTTTGCTAAGTGAAATAAGTCAGACACAGAAAGATAAATACTGTATGATATCAATTGTATGTGGAATCTAAAAAAGCCAAACTCAGAGAAACCGAGTAGAATGATGGTTACCAGGGACTAAAGGGTGAGGAAAATGGGAAGATGCTGGCCAAAGGATTTAAACTTCTAATGATAAAATTAACATGCTGATTATAGATAATAATACTGCAAATATACCTCACAGTTCTGAAAAAGCAAATCTTAGATGTGTTCATCACAAAAAAAGAAATAGTAATTATGTGCCAGGATGGACGTGTCAGCTAATGCTGTGACAGTAATCCTTTTGCAATACATAAATGTATCAAATCAACATACTGTAAACCTTAAACTAACATAATGTTATGTGTCAATTATATCTCAATAAAGCTGGAAAAACCCAGCAATACTAATTACACTAAACACTTAAGGAAATTAAACACTTAGGTATAAATCTAACAAAATATGTAGATAATCTATATAGGGAAAACTAAAACTCAGATGAAGAACTAAAAACTCAGATGAAGAACTAAATAAATAGAGAGAGAGTCCATGTCTAGAGACACGAAAACTCAATATTGTCAAGATGTCAGTGCTTCCCAATTCAATTTACAGAGTCATTGCAATCTCAACCAAAATCTCAGCAAGTTATTTTATGGTTACCAAACTGATCATAAAGATTAAAATAGAAGTCAAAGGACTTGGAATAGTCAACACAATACTGAAGAAGAAAAATTGAGTTGGAGGACTGATGCTCCCTGACTTCAAGACTTAAATAAGTGAGGATGTGGAGCAACATGAATGCAAAATGTACAGCCACTTGGAAAGGCAGTTTAATAGTTTCTTTAAAACTTAACATACTCTCAAAAAAAATTGAAATATCCAGCATAGACCAGCTCTCTTTACACCTTAAAGAACTGGAAAATCAACAAATTAAGCCAACCCCATGCAGAAGAAGGGAAATAGTCAAGATTAGAGCAGAGATTAAGGAGATAGAAACTTGAGATACAGTAGAACACAACAAAACTAGAAACTGGTTTTTTGAAAGAATCAGTAAGATTGATAAACCACTGGCCAAACTAATCCAAATTAATAAAATTATGAATGAAAGAGGAGGGATCACAACGAGAGCACAACTAATACCAAGGAAATAGAAAAAATCATCAGAAATTATTATCAACAGTTATATGCCAATAAGTTAAGCAGCCTAGAAGAAATTGATGCATTCCTGGAAACCTAAAAACTTCCAAAACTGAATCAGGAAGAAATTGACAACCTGAATAGACCTATATCTAGAAACAAGATTGAAGCAGTGATTAAAAAAAAAAAAAAAAACTCCCCCAAAACAGGAGCCCAGGACCTGACAGATTCCCTGGAGAATTCTATCAAACATTCAAAGAAGAAATAATATCTATTCTCCTGTAGCTGTTTCAAAAAATAGTATCAGAAGAAAAACTTCCAGACTCTTTCTATGAAGCCAGCATTACCCTGATCTCCAAACCAAGCAAAGACTCCATCAAAAAGGAGAATTTCAAACCAATATCCCCGATGAATATGGATGCCAAGATTCTCAACAGGATCCTAGCTAATAGGATCCAACAGTACATTAAAAAGATTATCCACCATGACAAGGTGGGATTTATCCCTGTGATGCAAGCATGGTTCAACATTTACAAATCAATCAATACGATAGAACAAATCAATAAGAGAAGAGAGAAGAACCACATGGTCCTCTCAATTGATGCAGAAAAAACATTTGACAAGATACAGCATCCATTAAAACGCTTTAAAATATACAGTTAGAGGGAACATTCCTCAACTTCATAAAATCTTTCCATGAAAAACCCACAGCAAATGTCACTCTCAAAGTGGAAAAGCTGACAGCCTTCCCTTTGAGATCAGGAACACAACAAAAATGCCCACTCTTGCCACTGTTGTTCAACATAGTACTAGAAGTCCTAGCAATAGCAATCAGACAACAAAAAGAAATAAAAGGTATTCAAATTGTCAAAGAAGAAGTCAAACTCTCTCTCTTTGCAGATAACATGATACCTTTTATGGAAAACTCGAAAGACTCCACCCCCAAATTACTAGAACTCATACAGCAATACAGTAACATGGCAGGATACAAAATCAATGTACAGAAATCAGTGGCTTTCTTATACACTAACAATGAAAATATAGAAAGTGAAATTAGAGAATCGATTCCATTTACTGTAACACCAAGAACCATAAGATACCTGGGAATATACCTAATCAAAGAGGTAAAGGATCTGTACTCAAAGAACTACAGAACACTCATGGAAGAAATTGAAGACGCACAAAGATGGAAGAGCATTCCATGCTCTCCATGCTCATGAATCAGAATAATAAACATTGTTAAAATATCTATACTACCTAGGGGTGCCTGGGTGGTTCAGTGGGTTAAGCCTCTGCCTTCAGCTCAGGTCATGATCTCAGGGTCCTGGGATTGAGCCCCGCATCGGGCTCTCTGCTCAGCAGGGAGCCTGCTTCCCCACCCCCCCACCACCTGCTTGTGATCTCTGTCAAATAAATATAATCTTTTTAAAAATTTTTTTGAAAAAATGTCTATATTGCCTAAAGTATACTTTCAATGCCATCCCAATCAAAATTCCACCAACATTTCTCAAAGAGCTGGAAGAAACAATCCTACAATTTGTATGAAACCAGAAGAGACCCCGAATTGCTAAGGAATGTTGAAAAAGAAAAACAAACTGGGGGCATCACATTGCTTGATTTCAAGCTTTACTACAAAGCTGTGATCACCAAGACAGCATGGTACTAGCACAAAAACAGACACAGAGACCAGTGAAACAGAGTAGAGAGCACAGATATGGATCCGCAACTCTATGGTCAACTAATCTTCGACAAAGCAGGAAAAAATATACAGTGGAAAAAAGACAGTTTCTTCAATAAATGGTGCTGGGAAAATTGGACAGCTATATATAGAAGAGTGAAACTCTACCATTCTCTTAACACCATACATGTATGGGAAAAAACTCAAAATGGATAAAAGACCTCAATGTGAGGCAGGAATCTATCAAAATCCTAGAGGAGAACATAGGCAGTAACCTCTTTGACATCAGCCACAGCAACTTCTTTCAAGACATGTTTCCAAAGGCAAAGGAAACAAAAGCGAAAATGAACTTTTGGGACTTCATCAAGATCAAAAACTTCTATACAGCAAAGGAAACAGTCAACAAAATAAAGAGGCAACCCACAGAATGGGAGAAGATATTCACAAATGTCACCACAAAGGGCTGGTATCCAAGATCTATGCAGAACTCCTCAAAGTCAACACACATAGAACAGATAATCACATCAAAAAATGGGCACACTGTTGGTGGGAATGCAAGCTGGTGCAGCCACTCTGGAAAACAG
>NC_081562.1:78944405-79071380 GCF_022355385.1 Mustela nigripes
GGAGAAAGGGGATAAAAAGAAGTTCAAAAAGGAAGAAAGAAAAAAAAGAAACAATAAAAAAAAAGAAAAGAAAAGAATTAAAAAAAAAGAAAACAAATAAAAATATAAAAAAGAAAAAATATATATATTAAACTAGTTAAAAAAGTTAAAAAAGAAAAAGGTAACAGTTAAAAAAAATTTTACCAGAAGGTGAGAAAAAAAACAAAAAATGAAAAAGAAAAAAATTAAATTAACTGCAAGACTAAAAAAAATCACAGGGAAAAAGCCATGAGTTCCGTGCTTTGCTTTCTCCTCCTCTGGAATTCTGCTGCTCTCCTTGGTATTGAAACCACACTCCTTGGTAGGTGAACTTGGTCTTGGCTGGATTTCTTGTTGATCTTCTTGGGGAGGGGCCTGTTGTAGTGATTCTCAAGTGTCTTTGCCCCAGGCAGAATTGCACAGCCCTTACCAGGGGCCAGGGTGAGTAATCCGCTCGGGTTTGCTTTCAAGAGCTTTTGTTCCCTGAGCGCTTTTCATAGAGTTCTGGAGGACGGGAATACAAATGGCAGCCTCCTGGTCTCCGGCCCAGAGGAGCCGAGAGCCCAGGGCCGCACTCCTCAGTGCGCGCTCAGAGAACAGTGCCCAGTTACTCCCGTCTGCCTGACCTCCAGCCGAGCTCCGAGCTCACCGAGCCTGCGACCAGTTCAAGGTAACACCAAGCTGTGAGCTTACTGTCGGCTCTGTCTCTGTAGCCAACTTTCCTGTTCCAATACCTGCAAGCTCTGCGACACTTAGACACCCCCGATCCTTCTGTGACCCAGCGGGACCTGAGGCCACGCTGATCCCGCGTGGGGTTCGCCCGGGTTTAGCCTCTGGAGCGATGTCCCTCAGTGGAACAGACTTTTAAAAGTCCTGATTTTGTGCGCCGTTGCTCCGCCGCTTGCCGGGAGCAGGCCCCTCCCCCCGGGGTCTGTCTTCCCGTCGCTTTGGATTCACTTCTCCACCGGTCCTACCTTTCAGAAAGTGGTTGTTTTTCTGTTTCCAGAATTGCTGTTCTTCTTCTCTTTGATCTACCAATGGATTTTCAGGTGTTTGCAATCTTTAGATAAGCTATCTAGCTGATCTCCGGCTAGCTGAAGTAGTCTCAGCCTGCTACTTCTCCGCCATCTTGACTCCTCCCCCTTATATCACTTAATATTATATCACTTAATATTATATCACTTTATATCACTTAATATTATCACCTATTCTGTGCCCCCAGACGTAATTCTTAATGCTTTAATGTAAAGAGCTTCTAAATATATTGTTTGAGTATATCCAACCTAACATAATAATAATTTCATACAACAGAAAGAAGGCTTCCCAAGAAGCAGAGTCAATTATCAGTAGAAAAATCAGATTGAAAATTAATAGCATCCTGGGTTTTTTGAGTATTTGTTCTACTGGTCATTTCATCATCATGAAGTGGTGTGAAAAGATTACCTTCTAGCAAATGATGGGAGGACAACATAATCAGAAGCCCATAGCTGATGACCTAATACAGTTTTTGAAATTATAGTCTTCTAAGCTTGGATGTCGGTGGCAGAAAAGTTCAAAGCTGCATCCATGGTTACATAATTAAGAGTGTATGATTATCTTTAAAGAGGAATCTTCAAAGAATATTCCAAGGAGTCTGTATTCCATTAATTGTAAAAACCTGACAAAAATGGTTAGAGGGATTTTTGGCTTCCTTGATAACTGTTGGAACTTCGTCAGTTCATGTGTAATGTATATGTCATTGTTCTTGCATAGTGAGCAATTGGTTTCTCAATGCCATCTGGCATTTTTTGGCTAAACACAGATGCAACACCATAAGGTGAAATACCAGCAGTGAGAAATAATAGTTTATATTTATCATAATGTACTAGCACAAAACCAGAAGCCAGTAACTGCTTAATGTTCCCCAAAATCTGTCTTAATGTTTATCGTTTTTGTTTTGCTTTTGCTTTGTCTTCTTTTTGGTGTCAGTAGGCAATGAAGTGGTTCAGCAATGAATGGATTTTGAGAAGAAAAACACGGAATTTTAACGGGCCCATCTTTGTTTTTATAATTAGCACAGTTTCTTGAATTGGGTTAATGTACAAATGCATTTGTCTAAAACATGCTTTTGGAAACTTTCAGCTCCCTTTTTGATGGCATAGCTAAGCATTGGTTATTGGCATCGGAGATAGAATGATGAACAACATGGTCATGAAAACTGTCCTATGTGGCATCCAGTCAAATACCCTAAAGGCTTTTTTTTTTTTTTTTTTAAAGAAAAAGAGCAAGAGAGAGAGACGGGGGGAGGAGGGGGAGAGAGAGAGAGAAAGAGAACACATGCCAGAAGGGAGAGGGGGGCCAGAGGGAGGGGCGAGGGAGAGGAGAGAGGGAATCCCAGGCAGGCTCTACACCCAGGGCTGGGCCTGATGTGGAGCTTAATCTTATGGCCCTGATATCATAACCTGAGCCAAAATCAAGAGTCTGATGCTTGTATCCCTAGTCTTTTTTAAAGATGACTCTCAGTTGATAGTATTATGAAGATCAAGACATTTTAACAATATGGCATAATTGTAATTTTGAGGAAGCAGAAATTTTTCATTTTCTACAGTCAATTGAAATTCTGTACTGAAAGAACTTGGTCTATTGCTTTTTCTTTAATGTAAGATAATGAGTAGATGAATCATACACTAAAAACTAGTTTGAAATACACCTGACATTTTTCTCGCCCCCAGATGGCAATGCATCGATTGACGTTTGACACTTATGGAAGATGAAGCTGTCTGAGTGTCTTACTCAGTATTTGTGTTTCAAAATCCTACCCTTCAAGGAGGCTTTTGAGTTGACAGCAGTGGCACAGCCCTTCAGATAGGTGGAAATGCTTAGAAACTATTCTTAAAAATTAAAGTTGAAGTTTTTCTATAATGTTTTCCTTACAACAAAAGGTAAATTTATAACTTTGAAGTGGTTAGAGCTAAGTGAAATGGCAGTTGTCATCTTTAGTTCCCAAAAGAACACCTTGAAAAAAACCTGTAGAAGATTCCCTATGTGTTCTCATACTCCTTTATGAATATAAAGGTCCTGAAGATAGATGATACAGGTAGAAACAATGTCCTTTCTCAACAATCCTCTAAATGACCAGGAGGCATACCTAATTGTTCTAATCTTCCCCTTTACTTCAGATCATCGAAATCATTGGTATCTGATTCAATTTTCATGTATGATACTTAAATTTCATTAAAATTCAGAAATATTTTAACCACCATGTGGTGAACACATCTCATACTCAGAATTCACCATTCCCTGACATCCTTAGTTCTAGCTAGATCTTCTCTCTCCAGTGTGCTAGCTACCATCCACATATGGCCATTGAGCATTAGAAACATAGCTGGCTCAAACTGAGATGTGCTAAGTGTAAAATACATCCCTGATTGCAAAGTAAGATAAAATACCTCATTATGATTAGATATGGTATATTTTGTTATACATTCATTATATATAAAAAATATTTCTGATATATTGGGTTAAATAAAATATCAAATTTCATGTTTATTACTTTCTAAAATGTGGTAGTAAAAAATTTAAAATTAAATATGTGACTCATATTATTATATTTCTTATGGATGGTGCTATTCTAGAGAGTTTCACCTCCATTCTTCTCTCCAAACCATCTTCTGGATCTTGCCATGCAGTTTAGGGTAATCATTTCTCTAGAGAAAGCTTAAACTTTAATAATCCAAGTTTTGGTCAAGAACAACTTTATAATTTGAAAAAAAGAACTATATAATAAAGAGTGTGTGTGTGCATGTGTTTACACACATTTCACATTTCTTTTATTCTCCTAATCCTATTCTGATCTCATAGTCTTAGTTCCTTTATTTATCTTAATTCTTTATTTCCGTATTTCCCTTTTTTCAGTCATTTTGATGTTTCTTCCTACTGGGGAACCCAAGAATGATGATCTTCCCTCCAGTTTCTCTAGCTCCCTTTATTCCCCTGTTATTATCTTTCTACCACATGCGTTCTACAAAATCTAACTTTAAATCAATGCTAAATCCTTATTACTTTTTCTTACACATAGATATAGTTAAAGAACAGAATATAACTATGCAAATTGGAACTTCTAAAAATTCAGTGTACTAACATGACTGAACTCTCATTGCTGCCCGGAAATCATGTAACTTGTGTCTGGTCAGCAACTGTTCTCACTCTTCTCAATAACACATTCCATTTACTGTATTCACTTACTGATTCTTTCTTTTTTTTTTTCTTTTCACCAAGTGATATTGAATGTCATTTATATGCAAAGAGCAGGTGATAAAGAAATGAAAACACATAGTTCCTTCTTTCAATGAATATACAGTCTCATACAATATTTGCAAAGTGTTTGGAATAGTTTCAGGCAGATAATAAAAACAATAAAAGTGTTTGTTAAAATAAAATAGTGCATGCAGTATAATCTTTACTATAACCCAGTAGAATAAGAAACTTAAGGGTGAAATAAGTAATCACTTTGTGTCTTCTTAGAGTGTGTGGTGGCTTGTGAACTTTCCAGGTGGAGATAGTTGTTTCTAGGCCATTAGAAAAACAGTCCTAGAGCCAGGGATATTGGATTAAGATACAAATACCAGAATCCTGGGGCACCTGTGTGGCTCAATGGGTTAAAGCCTCTGCCTTCAGCTGCCTTCAGTCCTGATCCCAGGACCTCGGGATCAAGCCCCGCATCTGGCTCTCTGCTCTGTGGAGAGCCTGCTTCTTCCTCTCTCTCTCTGCCTGCCTCTCTGCCTACTTGTGATCTCTGTCTGTCAGATAAATAAATAAAATCTTTAAAAAAATACTAGAATCCTGAAAAGGTTAAGTCATAGTTAATAACTCTTGGATAAAATCATTAAAAAAAGACTGAAATGAAAAAAGAATCAAGGTTAATAAGCACATACAAAGAAAGGTCATCCAAGGAAACAAAACAAAAAAGCACAAAAAGAATGGATGAGAAAAGTAGGAGAAGGACTTTGCAATAGGACTGGCTCCTTTTCATCATTAAGGGCTATGACAAAGTTCCCCTTTCCAAGGAGATCTTATCACAGCATCAAAAATAATATACACACCTCCAAATCACTCTATTTCATGACCTGAATTCATTTTTTTTATAGCACTTTCCATGTTTAAAATGATCACAGTATTGATTTACTCTTTTAAAGCTTGTCTCTCAAATAAAAGGCATCTGAATCAGCAAAGAAGTCAAACTCTTAGTCTTTGCAGATGGTATGATTCTTTACATGGAAAACCCGAAAGACTCTACTCCAAAACTACTAGAACTTATTCAGGAATTCAGTAAAGTGTCAGGATATAAAATCAACGCCTAGAAATCAATTGCATTTCTTTATACCACCATCAAGACAGAAGGAAGAGAAATTAAGGAGTCAATCCTATTTACAATTGCACCCAAAACCATAAGATACCTAGGAATAAATCTAACCAAAGAGGCAAAGAATCTGTACTCAGAAAACTATAGAATACTCATGAAAGAAATTGAGGAAGACATAAAGAAATGGAAAAATGTTCCATGCTCATGAATTAGAACAAATATCATGAAAATGTCAATGCTACCTAGAGAAATCTACACATTTAATGCAATCCCTATCAAAAATACCATAAACTTCTTTTCACAGAAATGTAACAAAGAATCCTAAAATTTATATGGAACCAGAAACGACTCCAAATAACTAGAGTAATATTGAAAAAGAAAGCCAAAGTTGGTGGCATCATAATTCTAGACTTCAAGCTCTATTACAAAGTTGTAATAATCAGGACAGTATGATATTGGCACAAAAAACAGAAACATAGATCAATGGGACAGAATAGAGAGCCCAAAAATGTATCCTCAGCTCTATGGTCAATTAATCTTCAACAAAGCAGGAAAGAATATCCAGTGGAAAAAAGACAGTCTCGTCAACAAGTGGTGTTGGGAAGATCGGACAGCCACATGCAGAAGAATGAAACTGAACCATTTCCTTAGACCACACACAAAAGTAGACTCCAAATGGATGAAAGATCTCAATGTGAGACAGGAATCCACCAATATCCCTTGAGGAGAACACAGACAGCAACCTCTTCAACCTCAGCCACAGCAAATTCTTCCTAGGAACATTGCCAAAGGCAAGGGAAACAAGGGCAACAACGAACTATTGGAACTTCATCAAGATCAAAAGCTTTTGCACAGCAAGGGAAACAGTCAACAAAACCAAAAGACAACTGACAAAATGGGAGATGATATTTGCAAATGACATAGCAGATAAAGGGCTAGTGTCCAAAATCTATAAAGAACTTAGCAAACTCAACACCCAAAGAACAAATAATCCAAACAAGAAATGGGCAGAAGATATGAACAGACATTTATGCAAAGAAGACCTCCATATGGCCAACAGACACATGAAAAAATACTCAACATGACTCAGCACCAGGGAAATACAAATCAAAACCACAGTGTATTACCACCTCACACCAGTCAGAATGGCTAAAATTAACAAGTCAGGAAAGAACAGGTGTTGGCAAGGATGTGGAGAAAGGGGATCCCTCCTATACTGTTGGTGGGAATGAAAGCTGGTGCAGTCACTCTGGAAAACAGCATGGAGTTACCTCAAAAAGTTGAAAATAGAGCTACCCTATGACCTAGCAATTGCACTACTGGGTATTTATCCTAAAGCTAAAAATGTAGTGATCCAAACGGGCATGTATACCCAAATGTTTCTAGCACCAATGCCCACAATAGCCAAAGTATGGAAGGAGCCTAGATGTCCATCAACAGTCAAATGGATAAAGAAGCTGTGGTGTATATATATACAATGGAATATTATGTGGCCATCAAAAACCAGAGATCTTGCCATTTGCAACAACATGGATAGAACTAGATGGTATATGCTAAGCGAACTAAGTCAATCAGAGAAAGACAATTATCATATGATCTCACTGATATGAGGAATTTGAGAAATAAGAGGAACATAGGGGAAGGGAGGGGAAAAAATGAAACAAGATGAAAACCAGAGACAAACCATAAGAGACTTGTAATCTCAGGAAACAAACTGAGGGTTGCTGGAGTAGAAGGGGTCAGGGGGATGGGGTGGCAAGTGATGGAAATTGGGGAGGGTATGTGCTATGGTAAATGCTGTGAATTGTGTAAGGCTGATGAATCACAGACCTGTACCCCTGAAACAAATAATACATTTTATGTTAATAAAAAAATAAAGTAACTAAAAAAGAAATAATAAAGCCTGTCTTTCCTACCTGAAAGGTAAGCTCTTCAAAGGCAAGATTTTACCTGTTTCATTAACCAACATCTCCCCGAAGCCTAGCTTAGTGTCTTTGCTGTTAGTAGATACTATGTGGGCATGTGTGGAATTAATGACAGGACAAGGAAGGAGGGAGGGAGGGAAAGGAAACCCAAATGGAGCAGCCACTACTTGACAGAAGCTATTGTTACCATATGGGTTCACAGCACTAGTGTGATCAAATATTTTAATTTGCTGAAAGAAGCCAGAAGTCCAGATATTTACCATATTTCATTATTTCTAAAATATGTTTTTTTCACACTTTAACAACTCTGAAATCAGGATGTGTCTCATAATTGATTGACATCTTAGATTCAGTGAAATTAGGGACGTGAAATTCTTCTGTTTTTAAAATCACAAAGCACTTATTTGGATCAAGCAAAATACTGATGTCTGGATTAACATGTTCCCAGTGGAATCTCTGACTCGGAAGTTTTCTTACACCCCCTTCCTTACATCCCTGCAGTCTCCATTTTACATTTTCATGGGTCCCTACAATGAAAATGCTAAAACATGAACATAGGGCAGAGTGGCACGATCATTATCATGGTAGTTTACTTAAGGGTCATATTTGACAAAACCAAACAACATCTCATCAGTCTTTGACAGCGTATAATTATGTGCCCAATGTTATGTATTGCCCATATGCAGATACTTTGTCTTTGACTTTGGTTTTAATCATGAAGAAAAATTGAAGGATAGAAAAAAAAGGGGGGGGTTGGGAAATATCACCAACCTACCTTTTTCTGGTATTCACATCTTTGGCTGATAAATACAGTCCTGATTTATTCAGTCTATTTTCCTTTGAGGATTATATAAACTCTCTTTATAACCTTTACCAGATGTTTAAAAAATACATAAATGAAAAAATTTATAAATTGTCTATGCCAAAAAAGTAACTAACGAGAAGAGTTAAATTGTACTTTAGATATTTCAAGATTTAAGGAGAAAAGTATAAAATCTACATGATTCTCATCTTACTTGAGACAAGGAAGCCCAAGAAATGTAATTTACTGTCAGAGAGAAGAATTATTTCTTCTTCCTTGCTTCTTCCCTTTTCGTATTTTTTTTTTTTTTAAGTAGGAAATACTAGCTGAGCTTTAGCTGATGTATTGTGCTTAGAAAAGAAATGCAAAATGACTGTTATT
Organism: Mustela nigripes; assembly: GCF_022355385.1. Lineage (NCBI taxonomy): Eukaryota > Metazoa > Chordata > Mammalia > Carnivora > Mustelidae > Mustela > Mustela nigripes. Next base: position 78,952,873 of record NC_081562.1, read on the forward strand.
ACCTTCTTAAATACAGGCAACAGCTTCATATCTCCGCTTAATATGAAAGAATTAACTGTTCTAACTGCCATTTTGATCTCATGATGTGTTTAATAAAAAGCATGTAACAGTAAATGGTAGTGTTTGGTTCATGTGTTGACATAAATCAATTTATAAACTCTAGGTTTCATTTAATGAGTATTTGCATTTCACAAATAGCACACTGTGAACAGTTTAAGCATTACAGCCTTTTATTTCACTGCATTAATGTCAACAATGAACTTTGATGTCGTATGATGTTAAATCACCTCTAAGGCCTTAACTTTTCATAGAACCATCTAGAAACTCTTTTATATATAGCAGTTAGGCAAATAAATGTGAGAATGATTTATTGACTAGGATCTTCAACTTTCTAAGAAAAATGCAGAAGAATATAACAAGTAAAATTAACATGAAGTGATTAGTATATATATATATATATATATTTTTAAAACAAATATATTTTTAGGAGGTAGAATTTTAAAGAATGACATTTTATGTTTTAGAAAAGAGTACAACTTTCAAATAATTATATTTTAAACAACATTTTTAATGTAAATATGGAGGATGATATTGGATTAACCATTTTACTTCATTAGTTTATATGCGTTCCCTAAAAGCAGTATCTATACAATTAAAGGAGAATTCCAGGGATAAATGGAAACTTAGACAAGATGACTTTAGATAACTGATTATAGGGTCTGTATTTAATATAGCATGGAGTTTAGATTACATAATTTGAATATGACATGTCTGAATCCAGTGTCTGACTTTGCTATGCACTTGGTGTGTGATCTTCAACAATATACTCACTTATCTCAGACTCAATCTTTCTCATCTATAAAATACTATTTGTAGTATTTAGTTTGTAAGGTTATTGTGAGGCGAAATAACATTATGATCTATTGATATTTGGTTAGCATGTAGTTAAAAACTAATCAATTGCTATGGTTTAGTAATTGACTCAACAACAAGTACATAGTGCTTTCTTTTTGTGAAGGATGCCTATATTTTGAGGAAATATTTTGAGGAATTCAGGACTGAGGTGGAGAAGATCTAAGAAAATAATCACAACAAAATGTACAGAAATATGGAAAAGGGGCCACATAGGACACCAACCAGCCTGGAGTCTTCAGTGCTGTTTGAGGAAGTGCCATTTAAACCAAAGCCTTAAAAGAAATGAAGAGTTTGTCCAATACATAAGAAAAGATGAAGATAACTCATGAAGATCCAGGGCAGGTAGTGGGGGAAATTTCCAATGGGGCAGTACGTAAAGGGCTTAAACTCATAAGCCCTATGGTGAATGTTTCAGAAAGATCAGAGCTTCCTGACATCAACCATTCTAAGGCCCTATTATTAAGTAGTGTACTTCTTTTATAAAGAAATAATGTAGGTATCACTGTTTCATTTGTCAAGTTGACATTTATCAAGTATATACTATCTAGAGACTATGATTCCAGAATACAATGATGAGCAAACTGTACAGTTCCTTCCCTTAGGAACCTTGAATGTAGTGTGGGAAACTGGTATTCACTTGATTCAAACAATTCTAACATCTCCAAATAAGTGCTTGGTGTAGAAGAATCTGACCTACATTTATTTGACCTAGTTGGAACGTTGTAGAAGGGGCCATGGAACTGAGATCTGAAGTGTGAGTCATGGCTAAGTAAGAATGGAGGAGGGTCTATCCACACAGATAGACTGAGTTGTAGAGGCCCTACTGAAGAAAGAGCAGGTGCTGGATGGAGCAGAAATTATGACAGAACATGTGGAAACAAAGAACACCACATGAGAGCAAGCAAAGGTTATTCCAAGCTTGCCATACCAAGAAAGTTAGCTACTGTCATTGATGTCTTGGCAGAGGGTCAAAGACAGGCACAGGAAAGAGAAAACTTTATGGTGGAAAAACAGGAAGGCTTCAGATGTGTCCTCACTGGAGTTTGATGACAAGGGGAAGCTGGCAGGCTAATTAGAAACGAAGTATCCTATGTGGTTGGTTAGGAATGTGTATTTGGCTTTCTCAGATTGGTCCTTAATTGGGAATAGGAGGAAAATTAGGGCAATTAAGTCAGTTATTTATCAAGTCCTGGCCACTTGGGGCCAGTTTTTGCAAGGGTTATTGTTTGGCTTCCTGGACTAGTGGCTACAGATAGTAATCCATTATTCTACAAGTTGGACTTGTAGTTGGGCTGCTTACAGTAGATAATAGATTGGTTTCCTGGGCTGATTACTGAAGGCCATGGGTCAGAGTTCTATAGTTACATGAGATTTGGCCATTATCTGTATAGTAAGTCTCTTACATCTATGGTTTTTCACAACTATAAAAAAAATCAAAATGGATATCAGCTATGGACCAAATGAAGTAAATGAACATCATCAATTACCCTTGTTTGTGTATGTAACTTTACTGATATTGAGCAACTCAAGGACTCAGAACATCAGGAAATAAGGCAATCCTTTCAGTCCTACTAGTTCCATATTGACAAGGCAGATCAAAAATGTAAGAACATATGCTACTTAAGACCCAGGAAGAACAAAACTGTTTAAAAAATATTTTCTTTATTTCTTTTAATTATGCTATTCCTAACAAATTAGTTATTAATAAAAAGCTGAGGGAAATTTTTTTAAAATACAGTATATAAGGACCTGAGAAAAACATACTCTCTCTTGCCCTAAATTTAATTTGATAATTTATAAAGTTAATTTCCACAGAGTGATAATTTCTGAAATATCATGTGCATATTTTAAAGCATACATCTTTGTTCCTCACTCATACTCCAGACCCAAAAGCACAAAGATTTTCAGGCTGTTGCTGAATTCTAATGCCTCTGGAATGAAAAAAATTAAATGGTAATTTTAGACATTTCTTTTGGATGGATTTGTACTTTGAATTATCTCTACCTGGGGGTAAGCTTTTGTAGAAGTCTTTCCTTTAGTCTTCCTCTACTTTTTCTCCTTAGGGCTCTTCCATACCTGTTTTCTAGGTGGGGGAGGGGCTCCCGAATTTCTCAGCTGTGGAGTACATTCCTGAGGAACTATCTGTCTAAATCATAAATGACTTCTTTCAGAAACGTCTTTTCTAAAGAAAATTTGGGAGCTTCTACAGGCTGGATCACTTATTTTTCATTATTTTTTTAAAGAACTGAGTTATTATGTTTGAAATTTTTCTCAAGGATTATTTGGATGTTAGGCAGCTAAAATATAAATTCCATCTAAAAGAAATTGAAATGATTAACATGGAAAGATCATTATGATGATAAAATCAAAATTTCAAAACTCAAGCAAACATATCACTAAAGAAGAAAATACATTTTCTAACATTCATTATGAGTTTTGTGTTACTGGGTGGCAAACAAAGAACTCCAGAGTTTCTTGAGCCTGAGCTATTTGAGGTACACACTTTCTAATGATATCCTTCCTGTTTCTCCATGTGAAACATCATCACTACCATGGGAAAAATGAATTCAAGACCAACTCTAGGTTGGCACCAATAAAATTAGGTTTGAGTTCCCCCAAGGAACAATTCTCAGTGCCAGGTAGATGAAATAGCTCATGCACTATTCTTTCTTCAGCTCTAGAGAATGATTCTCTGTTTTATCTCTTTGGAAAGACTTCTTAAAAGAAACATGTTTTGTCTTTTTTGATTCTTCTTTCTGTAGCAGTTTACAAAGTTCACTCAGTGGCCACAATTAGGCATTAGATCTAAGCTCCACCATGTAAATATCGTATTTTCAGAACATAATTAGCAATTTCTCCCTTCTCCTCCTTGTCCTTCAACCTCACACCAATTAAGTCTATATACCCCGTCATGTGTCCTTACATCTTTTTTCCTTCTCTTAAATCAAAGGAAGTTTTCCTTCTCTATTCAAAGGTCAACTCTTTCCATTGTGAATAAGATCTCACCACCTCTGTCATTTCAGGGACCTCACTTCATTGCTGATCTCTAGTTCATGCTTCTTCAGCCTCTCCCTTTAGAGGATCCTTCCCCCTGAGCCCTTGAAATTTAGTGTTTCCCATATTTATTTTAAAAAATCAGTCCTGGACCTATATTATTCCTACTCATCCTACTCCATTTCATAACCAAATTTTAAAAGGCATTTTTTTTCATTCACTCAAAAATAATTTTATTGTGTGTTCACTTTGTACTAAGTACTATTTAATATCTATGTTGTGCCAGGTACTGTTCAAAGATGTTGGTGAGAAAAACAACAACAATAACAAAAGGCAATGACAGGAAATGAAAAAAGGTGAATAGAAGACCGTGGTTGATAGGTGATTTTTTTTTAAGATTTTATTTATTTATTTGAGAGAGAGAGAGAGAAAGATAATGAGTGGCGAGGAGGGGAAGAGGGAGAGAGAGAGAGAGAGAGAGAGAGAGAGAATGAGAGAGAGGAGCAGACTCCCTGCTAAGCAGGAAGCCTGATGCAGGGCTAGGTCCTAGAACCTGGAGATCATGACCTGAGCTGAAGGTCAGGACAATTAACCAACTGAGACATCCAGGCACCCCAGACAGATGATTTAAACTGCAATTTAAATGTGGTTGATAGATTATTTAAACTGCAATTTAAATAATGTCCTCACTGAAAAGGAAATTTTTTAAATTCTTATTTCTTTCTGTCCTGAGTTTTCAATTTCTTTATGTTTTGCTGAATTATTGGATGGAGGGTTCAATTATATGTATCCCTCACTTTATGACACAATATCTTACTGATCCTTGCTTCCACTGAGTATTGTTCAATTTCATTTCATTTTCTTCTCAGCTCCACTGAAAACAGATACTCTGATGCATATGGAATGTTTCCTTGGACATGTATTTGTGTGTATAGGTGGAGGGAAGAAGGGGAAGAAAAGGAGGATGAAAGAAGGGAGAATTAGTAGACATAGAATAGTTGATTTGTATACTTCTTTCACATTTCCATACCTGATTTTCTGCTGTGGCATTCTATTTATAAGCTGTGTTGTAAATTATTGCATATAGTATATAAACATATATATATACAGTTTAAAGAATAATATAATGTATGTCCATAAATCCACTATTTGGCTTAAGAGTTAGTAGGAATTTGAACTGAAGTACCTACATACCTCTTTTCAAATCCATCCCTTTTCCCCTCAACAGAAGGAACTACTACTCTGCAGTTTATATTAGCAATTCCCTTTCTTTTCTCTACAGACTTGGGCAAACCTGTTAATATATGCAATATATCATACAGTTTTGCCTGTTTTTGAAATTTAAGTGGAAAGAAATACTATCCTTGTATCACTTGCTCATTTTTTCCTGCTTGCTTCTCTTGTGGTTTAAGTGTTTAAGGTAACAAACTTTTCTTTATCCATATTTTTATTAGGTTCTGATATATACAATTCTTACTTTCATTTAGTTATACCTTGAATTATTTATAAGTATGTCCTAAAATTTCAGATATACAGAGTCTTTCTAATGTTGTTCTTTGGTTTCTGTGATCATTGATTTCTAAATTATAATAAGACTATAAAATAAGGTCTGTGTGATATTAATATTTTAAAATTTGGTGATGCTATCTTAATGGCTAAACATAATTTTCATCATTTCCATGTCTACTTAAAAATAATGAGCACACTGGAACAAGTAAATAAAGCAAATGTTAATGGACATAAAGAAAGAAATTGAGGGGTGCCTTGGTGGCTCAGTGGGTTAAGCATCCGCCTTTGGCTCAGATCATGGTCCCACGGTCCTAAGATTGAGCTCTTCACCAGGCTCCCTGTTCAGTGGCACATCTGCTTCTTGCTCTCCCTCTTCTCCCCACTGCCCTGGTTGTGTGCTCTCTCTCTCTCTCTCTCTCTCTCTCTCTCACTCATTCTCTCAAATGAATAAATAAAATCTTTAAACAAAAGAAAGAATGGATACAATGGATACAATGGATACATCAATGGATAGAGCATCCATACAGAAAATCATTAAGGAACAAATTTCTTTGAATGACACATTGGACCAGATGGATATAACAGATCTATACAGAACATTCCATCCCAAAACAACAGAATACTTGTTTTTTCCAAGAGCGTGTGGAACATTCTTCAGACTAGATCACATATTCTGCCATTAAAAAGTTTCAATAAACTTAAGAAGATTGAAATAATATCATGCATCTTTTTTGATTACACCAATATAAAACTAGAAATAAATCACAAGAAAAAAAACTGGAAAAAAATACAAACATGAAAACTAAATAACATGATGCCAAACAACCAGTGGGTCAACAAAGCAATCAACGAGGAATTTTTTAAAAATATGGAGACAAATGAAAATGAAAACACAGTAGTCCAAAATCTTTGGGACACCGCGAAAGCAATTCTAAGAAGGAAGGATACAGTGATACAGGCCTACTTCAAGAAACAAGAAAAAGCTCAAATAAATAATCTAATCTCACACCTAAAGGAACTAGAAAAAGAAGAACAAAGAAATCCCAAGGTGAATAGAGGAAAGGAAATAATAAAGATCAGAACAGAAATAAATGACGTGGAGACTTAAAAAAAAAAATAGAGAAAAATCAATAAAACTAAGAGCTGTCCTTTTTAAATAAACAAAATTGACAAACCCTTAGATTCATCAAATAAGAGAGAAATAGAAAGAAAAGTCCCAAATAAATAAAATAAAAAATTAGAGAGAAGTAACATTTGACATCACAGAAATACAAAGGACTATAAGAGAATACAATGAAAAATTATATGCCAACAAACTGGACAACCTAGAAGAAATGGATAAATTCCTAGAAACCTACAACCTTCCAAAACTGAGCCAGGAAGAAATATAAAATCTGAACAGACTGATTACAAGTAAAGAAACTGCATCAGTAATTTAAAAACTACCAAAAAGTAAAATCCAGGGCCAGATGGATTTGCAGAGGAATTTTATTAGACATTTATAGAAGAGTTAATACCTATTCTCCTCAAAATATTCCAAAAAAATAGAAGAAATTTTTCAAATATATTCTACAATGCCAGCATTACCATGATACCAAGGCCAGACAAAGACAAAACAACAAAAAAGAATACTATAGGCCAATATCCCTGATGAACATAGATATGAAAATCTTCAACAAGATATTAGCAAACCACATACAACAATACAATTAAAAGATCATTTACCACAATCAGGTAGGATTTATTCCCGGGAAGCAAAGACTGGTCAGTATTCCTAATCAACCTCATATACCACATCAGCAAAACAAAGGATAAAAATCATATGATCATCTCAATAGATGCAAAAAGAGCATTTGACAAGATACAACATCCATTCATGAGGAAAACTCTCAACAAAGTGGGGTTAGGGGGAATACCACAGCTAATATCATCCTCAACGGTGAAAAACAGAGCTTTTCCTCTAAGTCAGGAATAAGACAAGGATGTCCACTCTTGCTACTCTTATTTAATATATTACTGGAAATCCTAGCCACAGCAATAAGAAAAAGAAATAAGAGGCATCCATATTGGTATGGTACAGGAAAAAGTGACACTGTCACTATTTGCAGATAACATAATACTATACATCAAAAATCTTAAAAACTCCACCAAAAAAACGACTGATAAATAAAATTTAAGTGGCAAGTTACAAAATTAACACCCAGAAATCCGTAGCATTTCTATATACTAATAAAAAGGTAACAGAGAAATTTAAAAACCCCACCATTTATAATCGCACCAAAAAGAATAAAACATTTAAGAATAAACTACGCCAAAGAGGTGAAAGACCTGTACTCTGAAAACTGTAAAATTCTGGTGGAATAAAGTGAAGATGACACTTATAAATGGAAAGATATTCCGTGCTCATTGATTGGAAAAATTAATATTGTCAAAATATCCATATTACCCAAAGCAATCTACATATTCAGTGCAATCCCTATCAAATTACCAACTGCATTTTTTCACAGAACTAGAATAATACTAAAATTTTTATGGAACCACAGAAGACCCCAAATAACCAAAATAATTCTGGAAAGAACAAAGCTAGAGGTATCGCAATCCCAGATTTTAAGATATACTACAAAGCTATAGTAATCAAAACAGTATGGCACTGGCACAAAAACAGACACATAGATCAAGAGAACAGAATAGAGACTCCAGAAATAATTATATGCTAAATTAATCTATGGCAAAGGAGGCAAGATTATACATTGGGAAAAGACAGTCTTTTCAATAAATGGTGCCAGGAAAATGGAATACTATACACACACACACACACACACACACACAAAACACCTCAAAGTGGACTAAAGACCTAAATGTCTGAAAGGCATTAAAGACCTGAAACCACAAGAATCTAAAAGAGACAGAGACAGTAATTTCTCTGACATCGGAAACAGGAACATTTTTCTAGATATATTTCCTAAGGCAAGTGGAACAGAAGCAAAATTAAGCCATTAGGACTACATCAAAATGAAAAGCTTTTGCACAGCAAAGGAAACCATCAACAAAATAAAAAGACAAACTATTGAATACAAGAAGAATATGCAAATGATAATTCTGATAAAGGATTAATACCTAAACTATATAAAGAATTTATACAACTCAAATCAACAAAAAAGAACAATCTGATATAAAAATGGATGGACTTGAATAGACATTTTCTAAAGAAGACATCTGGATGGCCTAAAGACACATGAAAAGATGCTCAATACCATTAACCATTAGGGAAATCAAAACCACAACAAAATATCATCTTAAACAGAGTGGTTAAAATAAAAATTACAAGAAATAACACTTTTTGGTGAGAACATGAAGAAGGAACCCTTGTGCACTGTTGGTAAGAATGTAAATTTGCACAGTTACTGTGAAAAGCAGTATCAAGTGTCCTCAAAAAGTGAAAAATAGAAATGCCATATGATCCAATAATTCAACTACTGGGTATTTACCAGAGAAAATGAAAACACAAATTCAAAAAGATATATGCACTTCTGTGTTTATTGTACTTTTATTTACAATAGCTGGGATAGTAGCAACTTAAACATCCATCAACAGACAAAATGGGTAGGGAAAGTGGCATACACACACACACACACACACACACACACACACACACTGTAATATTATGCAGTCATAAAGAAGGATATGATCCTGCCATTTGAGAAAATATGATGGACCTAGAGGATAGTATGCTATGTGAAATAAACCAGACTGAGAAAGACAAATACCATGTGATTCCACTCATAAATAGAACCTACAGAAAATGTGTAAGCAAACAAAATCCTGAATTACACTTGTAACTAAAGAAATCCAACTAATGGTTGCCAGATGTGAAGAAGTGGGGGACTGTGCAAAAGGGGTAAAGAAAAGAGGGAGATACAGGCCTCTAGTTATGGAATGAATAACTCACAGGAATGAAAGACATGGTATAGTCAAAGATATTGTAATAGCAATGTACCAGAATAGAAAGTAGCTACACTTGTGGTGAACATAGCATAACGTATAAACTTGTCAAATCACTAAGTCCTAAACCTGAAACTAATGTAACATAGTGTATCAAGTATACTCAAATAAAAAACAAAGTAGATTAAAAAGGCAAAGAGCGGATGAATCCCAATTGTTAGCTTGTATCACCATCTTCCAAAGTTTTTCTTTCTCTCCTGTTTCATTGTCCATAAATTAAGCAATATTACTATTGTTTTACGATTTACCTACATATTTACCAAGATCTTTAGATTCCTTTTTTTTTTTTTGCATTCCAATACACTATTCAGATTTATTTTTTTATGCTTGAGAACCTCATTCACCATTGCTTTAGTGAGAATCTGTTGGCTTTCATTGGCGTGATTAAGAAATTGATCATCAGTACAACTACCATTTCTTTTTAAAGATTTTATATATCTGTCAGAGAGAGAGAGCTTGCAAGAGTACAAGCAGGGGAGCCTCAGGAAGAGGGAAAAGCAGGTTCTCTATTGAGCAAGGAGCCGGATGTAGGATTTGATTCCAGGATGTTGGGATCATGGCCTAAGCCGAAGGCAAATGCTTAACCAACTGAGCCACACAGGCATCTCATAATTACCATTCTTTAATGACCTTGCCTTTTTTGTTTCAGTTTTACTATAATTTTTTTTAGGAATAAATTTACTTTTATTACCTAAGTTCTACTAGGCTTCCTCTGTGTCTAAATGTTGATGACTTTTAACAATTCTGGAAAATCTTCAGCCATTGTCTGTTCAAATACGGCTGCTTCTTCCTTTTTTCCCGCTCTGGATCTTCCATTAAATGTATGTCAGACCTTGTTATTTTATCATCCACAACTCTTAAGTTCTTTTAATTTTATATCATCTTTTCTACTTCACTTTATGAACAATTCCTTCAAGTATAACTTCCAATTTTCTATTTCTAAATTTAACTAGCTCTTCATTGGTTATTTTATTTTACCATTATATTTTCTCAAAATATTTTGAGAATATAGAATATTTTGGGTTTTTTTCTTCAAAATTTCTTTGCATTTTTGAGCCTTCCTCTCTTGCTTATACTTGCATACTTCTCTTTAATTTCTTTGAATAGATTAGGTAAATCTGTCTCTCATGATTTCAGTATTTTGTATTTGAGAGTCATATATCCTTTGCTCTTTTTCATTGTCTTTCACTTAATGACTTATTTCCATGTGTTTTATTTTTGAGTGCAAACTGTTCATTTTCTTTAAACTTCTTAAACTTTAGAAAGTGTTCCTCTAAGTAGATTTCACTTTTACTTTTTAAAAATTGGCTTTAGCCTAAGCCAAAATGACTCTAAAGTGAATTTTAATCCTCACCTTACACAGACCACATAAGTAGTATTAATTCAGATTATAGATTCATTAGAAGGCTGCCTTTTGGCCATGAAATCTCAAGGAGACTTTTTGTAATCCTTTTTACAGCATTTAAATCTGAAAATGATTTTCCTCACTACATCTTCTGCACAATTCATTTATTTCTGATACTGAGTGTATTGTCCTTTAAGGCCCTACTTTTTATGATGAAGTCTCCAGTAAGATGCCTAATCCCAGAAGGGCCTTAATCTTTATCATTTGTCCTCTTTCCTTTTCAGCAATCAAGCCGATTTAAGATTCTTTTAACTGAGCTAAAATGGTTAGGTTAGGGAAAAATTAATCTTTGGTATTTAGTTATCTGAGTATTTTCTTTTGCTTCTGAAGAATTTTCTGCATGCTGATTCAGCAATGCGTTTAAAGTGAAACATTTAAAAATATATTTTTATTCAGCATTTTTCCTATTGGGAAGTTTATTCAGATAACTTATTCTGTTATGTGCTAAAAACTAAAAGCATAATTTTGATTTTTTTTTTCTTATTTGAGTTAGTCATAAATTTTTAAGGTCAATCCATGTTGCTATCTCTTTCCTAAATGTCTTCTGATTGGAATGTTTTCCACTGTGGGATGGAACATCTGGATACCCATATGGGAAAAAAATTAATGTTTTTAATTCTACATAAAAATTCACTAAAAATTGGTGATAGGTCTAGATGTAAAATCTCATAAAATAAAACTTCAAGAAGAAAATATAGAGTATTATCTGTTACTTTGGGGTAAATAAAGATTTCTTAGGACATAAAACACATACCATAAAATTGAAAAAAATAATAGGTGTAATCAAAAGCAAGAACTTTTGCTATTAACAGATACTAATAAGAAATATTAATGGCATTTTACCCTATTCTTATTATTCCCCATGGAAATGAGCTGAGTTACCTGGGCAGTTGATGACAACCATGGATCAACATTTCTCCCCTAGGTGGGGCTAATTTAACTGAAGTCCTAGCACAGGGGATTTGGTCTTTTTTTTTTTTCTTTCTTTCCATTATTCTCCCCAAGCAGGTGAGCTCAGAGAACTGAGTCCATTTGTCTGCTTTACAGATTCAAATTTGCCTTCAGGTGGGATAGAGAATTAGCAGGACTATTTGACACTTACATTAGGCTTCATCTTATAACTCTGCATTAGGGTATCAGTAATAAAGATGATATTTTGATCTTCCCTGTGCCTCATTAATTTATTTCTCATTTGGTAGATTATTAGAGTGAGGCAGAAAGATCCTTTTTGGGGGTCTGCCTTTAAAAATGCATATAGTAGATTCTTATACAGCAATTTAAATTATGAACTTGAGATACACATTTTAAAAATGTTTCAAAAATGTAATTTTGCAAAAAGAAAAAAAAAGGAAAGTGTTATAAAACTTTATGATATGCTACTACTTATATAAAGTTTAAAGCATGAAAACTATAAATTTTTAGTACATAATCATGTTGTAAAATTATGAAACTATATATGATAATAATGAACACTCACTTCACAGTTGTTGTTTCTTCTGGGAGAGGAAAATAGGAGTACCCAGGAACTTCCATTTCATCAACAGTTTTTGGGGTTTTTTTTTTTTTTTAAGTTCTGTTATATCAAGATTTGACAAAAAGTTTGCTGCACACATAAGTGTTTGTTACATAATTTCATATTCTTGTATGTTTGAAATATTTCCGAGTAAAGAATAGACCAGAACAAAACATAAATAGTTTCAACTAATTCCCTTGTTCAGAACTTTACAATACCTTCTCACTCTACTTCAGATGAAATCTAACACCAATGCTTACCTAGGTAGAAGTAATAATCACATATGTCCAATAGGATGGCATTATAATAAACGCACTCTAGAATATTAGAGATGAGTGATAGCTTAGGAACCATCCGAGTCAACACTTTCCCCATCTAAATAATTACCCAAATCAGAACCTTCAGGAATAGAGCCCCAGGAAACTGTTTTTGGTTTTTGTTATTCCTACTTTGTTTTGATTGGTCTCTAATTTCTCCAGAAGTTTCTAATAACCTGCCAGGTTATAACTACTGATTTCTTCCATTTTACAGAAAAGAAAGCTGAAGCTAAGAGGAACAAATATGCAGAGAAGAGGAGCAAAGCAAATTCACGTTTCCTGAGCACCTATAATGAACCAAATTTTGTACTAGGGTCCCATATTTCATTAAACATAGAATTCCCTTAGCAACCACTAAAAGTAAAATGTTTTAGCTTTACTTTCTTTTTACTTTTGAAAATAATTACACAGAACTTTTAAAATTTAGTGCATACTGTTATAAAATCTCAATAAAACACTATAGAAGAATATAAATTAGAATGGTTTGTATTATTTTATATTCCCCATCCAGAAGAAACACTTAAAATTTTGAGCAAACACCTTTTGGCTATGTATTTATACATATGTTCATATGTAAATAAACTTATAGAATTGTTTTCAGTTGCGATAAAACTATGAATCCAGTACACTAACATTATTTTTATTCAAAAATGTCCAAAATATTTCAAAAATATATATCATGGAATTAAACATAAGTGTCACTCCCTAGTGAATGGAAATTTGAAGTTTGGGTGATTTTTTTTGTTTAAATATATAATCATCACCTTTGTGTATACTCTATAAATCAAAGGTCAACAGCTATCAAGTTTTACCTTAAGATTGAGACATAATTGATTCAATGTTTAGTCCACAAATTATGGAAAGTTCAGTGCCTCTCCAAGGATTTCTATATATCCTGATGGGGTGTTACTTTCATCATTACTGGTAGGTTGATTTCCTGCTTCGACTGACTTGGTTTAATATTGCTTCATCACTCTGTGTATGTTCTTTCTCTTCTGTTCAAACACTCTTCCTGAATATCCTCCCAAAATGTCTTACTCACAAACTCTTTTTTGTGAGGCATAGGAGATTTGGGGAGATGAAAGAAACTGTATCACAACAAGGCAACCAAGTCCACATTTTATATGATGTGTTCATGTTGTTAAAAATGGCTTGGGCATTCTTAAACTTGGATTTCAACTTCCCATCATGATTCATGGGCATGATTCCCATCTTGCCTCTCCTTCAATTCTTCTGAATTTTATCCATCTCTCCCATATTACCATCGATTATCATTGTTGACAGATGGCTTTCTCTTTGTAACCTTGCCTCCAACCCCAACTTGAACAAATTATGGTATTTTCTGTCATATAGTTCTTCTTAAAAAGGACAGGTTACTTTCAAAGTTGGTAGAATTATGACCTTTGGGTTAATTCCCACCCTGATATCCACTTGCATGGCTCTTGTAAGCTTAACTTCTTAGATATTTCTTATATAAATGGTATTTATCTTTTACATTTTGATACACCTTCCCAAACTACCATTCTGAAAATCTGAACCAATCTTTATAGTATTTTTCAAGTGAGCTTCAAAGAAGTAGCCTCTAGTTACAAAGCTAGTGACTTAGTTGATGGGATATTCAAAGTCAGCCTCTTCTCTTGCTCTTATATCCAAAAACATTATTGAAATTTATGATCACCTTAGATGCTATAAGGATTAGAGTAACATGTGAATGTAGAAGATCCTCGATGTATCTAAACACTAAATGAAAAATTCTACATTTCCCACATTACTACTACAAATTGTGTGACGGCACTAGACTGTTCCCATTTCTCTACTTTGATCTTGTAACGCATGACTTCAGCATTCTTATACTACCTATCACATTTGAACAAAACCATTCTAGACGCATGGATAAAATCTACCACATGCCCTAAGAGCTTGTTCTGGTCCTTTCCTAAAATCCTACACATCTTTCCTTAACATCTTGAAGATAACTCTGCAAGCAACTTACTTCAGTTTTCTACACACTAGTTCTGTATCAGTTCCTGCACAAATTTTTCTTCAATCTTGCATTTGAAAAATTAAGTTTTTAGTTATTAGTCTCTCACATATTAACTATATAATATTGTATAAGTAACTAACTCTTCATCTATAAAATAAGGTCATGGTATCTGTAAGATTTTTGTGATGATTAGATAGACAACAATAGGTAAAAACGAATGTGAATACTCTTGCCATTCAAAACACATCAATTTCCTCTTACCTTATCCTTTTTTTTTCTTTTAAGATTTTATTTATTTATTTGACAGAGATTACAAGCAGGCAGAGAGGCTGGCAGAAAGAGAGGACAAAGCAAGCTCCCTGCTGAGCAGAGAGCCAGATGCAGGGCTCCGTCCTAGAACCCTGGGATCATGACCTGAGCTGAAGGCAGAGGCTTTAACCCACTGGCACCCCTCTTACCTTATCCTTCATGTTAACTATTAACTGCTTCTTTTAACAAGAACAAAGTCCATTAAACATAGAGCAAAAATACGTTTTAGACAGTTGTTAGAATGGTAGAGTAGAAATAGCATATGATTAAAGTCAAATACATCTAGGTTTGAATACTGACTGTCACTTCTCAGCTCTGTAACTTTGAATAAATTATTTAACCTTTTGTAAGTCTGCTTCTGACAGAGCTAATAAAAACCTCACTCCTAGGGTTGTCATCAGACTTTAACTTAAAAAAAAATAATGAATACTGTTTTTCTGAAAATAAATAAATTGATAGCTGTAATAAAAAAAATGGCTCGGAGAAAGTTATACATAGTTGCCTACTTATTCCAACTGAATGGGTGCTGTAGATCCACCTTTATTGTGTTTAAAGTGGTTGTCAACTCAGACCTAAAAATATCAAATTAGTCTGGTCCCCTAAAACATCAATCCTATAAAGTATCTACTTTCAATCTTCATCTGATTATATATATATATATATATATATATATATATATATATATATCAGGAACAGAAAAGAAAATGCCACAAAAGTTTGTTTCACAGTGAAGAAATTCATATGCAGATACAAATGAGCCAATAATAAGGAACTAAGCTGACATCAACATTTTATTGATGATAAATGTTGGGTAACATTTTGGGGAACTGTCCTCTGACATTGGTCAGAATATTGTGCAATCACTTACCTAAGATACTAAAGTAGTCAAGACAAGTGATTTGCAACCTGATTAAAAACAGGGAAGAATACAGTAAAATATTTGAAAAGGAAATCGGTAATGTAAATATTCTTCTGCTTTTTGTTGAAACAAAGCAAATTATTTCTAGTGGAGCTACATATGGAGTTTTCGTCACCATCTGCTCACTTGGGAGTCACATTTTTATGGGACCAACAGAACTTTGCTTTTGTTTTTGTTGAGAAAGGCATAATCTATTAAATGAGTAAGGCTAAAAATGAGATAGCATTCCTTCATTGCTGAGCTGTTTTAAGAGGGGATGTGTGTGTATGTGTTTCATCTTTCCCTTGAAACTCCACTATCAAACACCATTCACTATGAAAAGCAACAATGTCTTCATCTCTGCTTTAGCCTTTGGGACTCTGTCTTGAATCCCCAAAGAGCCTATAAAGAGTGCCCGTCGTCTAGATGGATAGAGAGCAGGTGTGCAAGTGTTATTCTCATGGGCACTTTATTCTCCAGCTGAAAAGTGCTCAATCTGTTCTTGTGTCACTGGTGCAAACCCATAAAATCTGAGACTGAGGTTCCTATATGTCCATGGAAAATGATTTAAGCAAAGCAATTAGGTCTGGAAGGATGACAATAGCCTGCACCTCAAAACTGGTATGTTATCAACTTTGAAGTCTTCACAAAGTTGATAGTCATTAATATCAACGATAAGTGTATGTCGACTACTTCCTCCGTTGCAATGACAACAAACTAGTTCAGGCCTCAATGAACACAACAAAGTGACCCTGAAAACAAGAGCATTAAAGCAGATGACAGGAAGAGCTACTATTTATTTCTAATTGGTAGTCGAAGAAACACTGCCAGGAATTTTCTGAAATGAGTAGCTTGTTTTGCTTAATCTCAGACCACCTACTAAAACAATGGATGCATTTTAATTGCTAAAATGTAGAATTAATTTTTTACTATTTGTTTCTTTTTTAATAAGGACTCCAAGTCTTCCAGAAACCAGAAAAAATGATAATATAGTATTTGTGAGATATAATTTAATAATTTTAGTTTGAGTGGATTTATATCTTATCAGATATACTAAGTAGATAATTTGACTCCAAAATTTACATCCCTTGTTTGTGACACAGAAAAGATAAGTTGAACTATATAAATCCCTCCCTCTCTGAAGAATTTTTACTGTGAAGTACATCAGTTCAGCGAGGCAGAAAAAAAAATGTCTCTACTAGAAAACTGGAAAATAACTCAAATACATTCTTTGGTGATTTAATTTTTGGGACATAACATGTACGAAAATATCTTTGGAATAAAGAGTTGTTATGCTTATTAGGGTCCTAAGACAACTATGGAAAATTGATTTAGGCCTCTTAAAAAGTAAAAATAATTTATGTAGAAGATTTTGAAAGATACTCAGAATCCTGTGGAAGGCCAGAGATTGGAGCCCTCAAACCAAAGGGAGGCTGAACGGCTAGAACTCAAGGCAAATAAGGCCATAACACTATGCTGGCGGGATATGCACCTGAAGCACTGAGTACAGGACCGGAGGAGGCTCAGCTTGCTTCACTAGCACATCTGAGGCTGAGTTCCGGACATCACTCCTCCAACTCACACTCCTGTCATTTCAGTCCTAGAAACTCTACACTGCTTCATACCACTGCCCCCAAAGGACTTTGCCATGGTCTTTGCACAGGGGCCTGAGAAAATAAGTATGGAGGTTTTGTTTTGTATTTTTTGTCATTTTTTTTAGATTTTATAGTAGGAGAGAATGAACTTTTCTTTCCCCATAAAAACCAACACACAGCCACTTCAATTCATATCAGTTGGCACAATATTAAGATCTTTGGTTTTTTCCTACTTTAACCTTTAAGAATGACTCCCTTCATAACAAAATGCAACCATTGTTCATATAAATCCAAGCACTCTTACCCTCTTCACAAATTTCTCATTGGGGGAGCTCAGTTCCATGTTCAGAATTTTGAGGGGAAGACCTGTTCCTCATCTAGTTCCAGCAAGATACTGATTCAATATCATACCAGCTATGGACAAAATCATAAAGTTAATAATTATCCCAATGTGTACCCTACATACAATGACACAGAAAAAAAGTATGAAGATCTATGTATGCACACACACACACACACACAATGTGTGTATAAACCTAAGTGCACACACAAGCACACGCACGAACAGATACATCTGCCTGTACATGAATGCATGTAAACACATACACACACACACACACACACACACACACACACACAAGAAGTTACCATAATTCTTATTTCTACAGTTTGTTGTAGGTCTTAGCTGCATATTTGAGTTCCCCTTTCTATTTTATATTCTAAGTTCCTTTAACTCTGAGGTACATATCTGTTCATGGGGATATAATACTCTTGCAGTGTTCTTCAGCATTCTGTACCAGACACGGTAATAAAAGGAAGTAGCCCCAGAGATGACCTGTGTTCCACCCATATTCCTCTTCATCTTCACTGACTAGTAGCTATCCATCTCTCCCTGATCGTAAGGATCAACTACCCAACCAACATCTCAAATCTGCTTTTACCTAATCAGTCAATGGTATGAAAAATCCCCAGATGGTAGCTGGCAGTTTTATCTTCTAATTCAATAGGGACACTGTGTGCCATTTGGTTAAAAATAAAACAGCAGAGCCAAGAATCTTGGGAATAGAAAAAAAAAAAAAAAAACAAACATGTTGTGAGTGGGTTATTTGATTTTAGAAATTTTCCATGTCCACCTTTTTATTCTCTGACTCCTATACCATGTCTACAGAAGAAATAGTGTAATTATATTGGTCACTGATTCAGAACCTATACCCTTGTCTGCACGACAGCATCCCAACCTCACAAAGAATTGTTCCCAGATGGTGGGGTGCATGAGTCTTTTACAAAGCACTCAGCCATTTCATAAGGCCAGCTGCTTCTAGGAAATGGAGTCTTCATAAGCATGAACAGTGGATTTATGGGCTCAGCTCTAGGCTTTGTATCTTTAATTGTAACATGAGAAGAATACATGTGGTATGAAATATGATAATGGCATATAAAGCATTAGTAAGTCCACTGATACTAATGCTGGAAGCAAACTCACGTTTAGAATAACTATCTTCCAAGGAGAACAAATTCAACTAAGTGCTTCCACCCATGAGGAGAGCATTCCATTATAATCAATCAGCCATCAGGTAACTACTTAGTAGTCCCAAGACTATGAAAACTCCTGGTAGGAGCACCTGGATGGCTCAATGGTTTAAAGCCTCTGTCTTCGGCTCAGGTCATGATCCCAGGGTCCTAGAATCAAGCCCCGCATCGGACTCCCTGCTCAGAAGGGAGCCTGCTTTCTCCTCTCTCTCTGCCTGCTTCTTTGTCTACTTGTGATCTCTGTCTGTCAAATAAATAAATAAAATCTTAAAAAACAAAATGAAACAAAACAAACGAACAAAAAAATCCTGGTAGTTGGCTATTGCTTGTAAAGTGAGAAATCAGTGATGGCTGGGCCAACCTTAGCAACTGCAAGTTATTTTGTGATGTCCATGCATATCGTTTGTCCCCAAGAACATGACCCTTTCCATCAAGGCCATCCTCTACTATGAGGCAATGATAGAAAGTTTCTTTACATTTGGAGGCAATAGCTATTACACAGAGGTATAAATATAATACCTTATCTTTGACCTAAGAGGTTATCACTTTTGATTAGGATAGAAAGAGAAGGAGTTCTACTTAGTCCAGAGCACAACGCATGAAGTTATTACACTCAGAACTTCTGCTACTCTGCCATGAACCCACTGGCAATATTTGAGAAGTGAGGCTGACATCTACAGATCTTGTCAACAAATGGGGGCTTTTTGGTGGGTACTCATATGGGACACACTCCACAGTCATTCTAAGAATTTTATCTCCATCTCTTCCTGAAAATTTGCAAGTCACAAACTTAAGATTTGTAAGTATACTTGATTGAGACCATTATCTCTCCTTCCACTGAAAAAGAAAAATGATGATGGTTATCAGAGGCAGGGTGGGGTGGGGGGATAATCTAAACAGATTATGGGGATTAAGGAGTACGTTGGTGATGAGTACTGGGTGCTGTCTGGAAGTACTGAATCACTGAATTATATACCTGAAACTAACATTACATAGTATATTAACTGGAGTTTAAATAAAAACATTAAAAAAAGAAAGAGAAAAATGAAACATTTTACTTAGTTCTTTTTATACTAGCCAAATATCCCTTCTTCATTGTCTACAATCATCATATTTTAATGGGCTCTAATGCATCCATAGGCCATTTCCAGCTGGTGTGAGACTATAATAAAGATACACTTATAAAATAAGTTAATTACTCCTTCTCAGTCATTTCATCATTCCACTAAACCATTAGTGGAATAAAGACTGGCAAAGCAACAGATATGGGAAGGCAAGAAATATAAGCAGCTGGTTTACACAACTTATTTGTTTCAACAGAACTAAGTCAGATCTAGTCCCTTTCTCCCCTACTTCTACTTGATGAATACTGCTTAGAACTTTTTGTCTATGTAGATGACAGCACATTCAGTTCATGGTGGGAACCTGTAGTTGCATGATCACTTAGTTGTTAAATGCTTACCAGATTAACACTTTTTTTTTTTTAAAGATTTTACTTATTTATTTGACAGAGAGAAATCACAAGTAGTCGGAGAGGCAGGCAGAGAGAGAGAGAGGGAAGCAGGCTCCCCACTGAGCAGAGAGCCCAACACGGGACTCGATCCCAGGACCCTGAGATCATGACCTGAGCCGAAGGCAGCAGCTTAACCCACTGAGCCACCCAGGCGCCCCCAGATTAACACTTTTTGAAAGTCAATAGTTGCTAACAGAATTTAAGGCTGTGTTCTGAAATCAGGGCCCTCCACTACAATTTTCCTACTTGTTCATGCCATATGCTTCACATGGTCTTCTAATCTGCTAGAAATACCCTGAGAACCACTGAAACTACATGTCAGGTGAGTAGCAGAACTCTGTTGCAACCTGAACCAACTGGAGCACTTTTTCCATGGGCCTAATCAAAACTGGTCTTTTACAATAGCCAAACTATGGAAAAAACCTAGATATCCATCAACAGATGAATGGATAAAGAAAATGTGATATTGATACACACACACACACACACAATGGAATACTATGCAACCATCAAAAGAAATGAAATCTTGCTATTTGTGATGACATGGATGGAACTAGAGGGTATTATGCTTAGCGAAACGTCAATCAGAGAAAGACAATTATCATATGATCTCCCTCATATGAGGAAGTTGAGAGGCAACATGGAGGGTTTGGGGGGTAGGAAAGGAATAAATGGAAATAAGATGGGATCAGGAGGGAGACAAACCATAAGAGACTCTCAATCTCACAAAACAAACTGAGGGTGTAGGGGTAGTGGGGGAGGGAGAGGCGGTGGGGTTATGGACATTGGGGAAGGTATGTGCTATGATGAGTGCTGTGAAGTGTGTAAACATGGCAATCCACAGACCTGTATACCCCTGGGGCTAATAATACATTATATGTTAATAAAAAAATTATTTTAAAAAACTGTCTTTTTAGGCCAAAGGTAAAAATGCTGTATTATACATGTGCATTGGAAATGCATCATTGCAATTTACCTGTTTTCCAAAATGCAAATAAACCCACTGATTTCTAGGTCTTTCTTAGGAGCAACCTCTTAATTTTAAAGGGAACATTTTTACATCCTCTAGAAATATAAATTAGGGATCAGCAAATTAGAGCCTACAGGTCAAATCTAGCATGCCACCTTTTTTTTTTTAAACAGCTGTGAGCATTGCTTGAAGGGCTAGTACTGTGAGCCACTGGTACCTACATAACCCTTGGCTCTCTAATGACTCTCTTCTAGACAGCATATAGTTGGATTATGTGTTTTTATATATTCTGCCAATTTCTGTGTTTTGATTAGAGAGGTTAATCTATTTATATTTAAATTATAGATATGGAAAGATTTTCTCCCGTTATTGTTTTTTATATGTTTTATAGTTTCATCCTTCATTTCTCACATTCCTTTTTGTGGTCAGTTGATTCTTTTTTTGTAGTAAATGTCTAAATTCTTTTCTATTTCCTTTTGTGTATATTCTATAGCTATTTTCTTTGTCGTTACCATGGGGACTTCACTGAACTTCCTAAAGGTAAGACACTCTAATGTGAATTTATACCAGCTTAACTTCAGTAACATACAAGCGAGTCTACTCCATATCCACCTCATTGGTTATTAATATTACAGAATATTAATATTACAGAACATACACTGTGTGCCCCACTACATAAACTAATAAACTACTGAAGAAAATAAGCTTTGGAGATGTAAAATCAAAGTTACAATAATGCTAGTTTTTGTAATCACCAATGCATTTACCTTTATTAAGAGATTTATTTTTTAAAAAATCTTTATTTTTCCATATAGCTTTGAGTCATTGTCCCATGTTCTTTCCACTTTGCAGGGCTCTATTCAGTATTTCTTATAGGACAGGTCTAGAGATCTTGAACTTCCTCAGCTTTTGTTTACCTGAGAATGTTTTTATTTCACTTTCACAGGACAGTTTTACTAGATTAGGATTCTTGGCTGACAACCTGGTGGTTTTGTTTGTTTGTTTTAGCATTTTGACTAGATTGTCCCACTCTCAGTTGTTCTTCAAAGTTTCTGATGAGAAATCTGCTGATATTATTGAAGCTAGTTTGTATGTGATGATTCATCTCTCCTGATGCTTTTAAGGTTCTTTGTAGTTGGCTTTTGAAAATGTAATTATGTGTCTGGGGATGTGTTTCAGCTCATCTTACTTGGAGTTCATTGAACTTCTTGGATGTTTAAATTCATATCTTTCATCAAGTTTGGACATTCTTCGTCCATTATTTTTTCAAATACTCTCTCTGCCCTTCTCTTCCTCGTCCTTCTGGGACTCCCACAATGCATATGTTGGACTACTTGATGGTGACCACAGGTCCCTTAGGCTCTGTTGACTTTGCTCAATCTTTTTTCTGTTTCTCAGCCTTGATAATTTCCATTGTCTTATTTTCAAGTTGATGGATTCTTTTGCCTGCTCAAAGCTGTCTTTGAGTCCCTTTAGTGAATTTTTAATTTCAATTATAGTACTTTTCAGCTTTGGGGAATTTTTTAAGTTATTCTTTCTCTGTGATATTTCTATTTTGTCACATATTATTTTGATTTTCTCTATATCTTTCTTTAGTACTTTGAACATCCTTAAAAAATTTTTTTAAATAATCTTTTTCTAGTATACCTGCCATTAAGTCTTTTTTAGAGGTAGTTTCTCTTAATTTTTTTTTCCTTCTTAATGAGCCCTTGTTGCTGTTTTTTGTTTTTGTTTTTGTTTTTGT
Organism: Mustela nigripes; assembly: GCF_022355385.1. NCBI lineage: Eukaryota > Metazoa > Chordata > Mammalia > Carnivora > Mustelidae > Mustela > Mustela nigripes. The sequence continues at coordinate 78,976,071 of NC_081562.1, forward strand.
ATTGTATGCCTTGTGATATTTTTTTGTTGACCACTGAACATTTGAATGTAACAACATGGTAATCCTTGAAATCAGATTCTCCCCTTCCCCTAGGGCTTGCTAGTTATTGTTTTTGTTTGTTTGTTTGTTTTTATTGTTGCTGCAGCGTGTCTGCCTGCCAGCGATCAACCTGAGTTATAAACAAGGTCTTTTCAAGTCTTTTCTGTGCCTTCTCCTGGACATGTCTGGTCACTTTCAAATTTTCCTTATATATGCAGTTATTTTTGAAAGTTTTAATCTTTACTGTCTGGCTCTTGAAAGAGAAAATATGAAAAATAAAGGGAGGGAAAAAGTGCTGGCCCTTTAAATTCCCTGAAAGTCACTTCAGTTGGAGGGGTGGTAGGGAGGGACTTAGAATGGTTGGGGATGGGGGCATGGAGGTACAACAACAATGGATGCTTCTTTGTCTATAACTCTGTGACCAGAAGCAGGAAACAGCAGTCAAAGTCCAGATCCCTGCTACTGGGAGGATAATCTCCGTTTTACCTTTCTTGGATACTAGATGCTCTGTGCTAGCGATTCTAGGACATGGGCACAATTGCCTGCCAAGTGGCTGATGGGTAGCTGCTACTGTGCTAAGAGCTAAAATTGACCAAAATTAAGTAAAACTCACCATCTAAGTCTTCCTTTGGAAGTTGCAATCCTTCAATAGACTGCAAAGTTCCAAAATATCTACATCAGACATATTCTGCCCGTGAGATTTTTATCTAGGTGGGAGACCAATTCCTGGTGCTTTTTATTGTCATTTTCATCTTTTAACAGTTTTGAATTCAGATTTTAGTCAACCAACTAAGTAAATTAGAACTAATTTCACAGGTTTAAAGTAGTACATGGAATTTCTGATAAGTGCTCACAATGTGTAAACTCACCCTGAACTAAATAATGCTTTGCTCTCATTTGTCTAGCACCCTTTTAATTCATTTTCACAAGTATGCTCCAGATATTTACTGATACAAATTAGTATTCTTTTGGGATTGTTTTTTTTTTTTTTTTCAGCTTGATTTGTCATTTACTTCCTCTATTAGTTACCTCTTTTTGACAGGAGCGGTATGAGGAAGTCATGACAAAAAGAGTCTACACCCTCAAGGAGTCTGTACTTTGGTGGTATTGTCATTATTTAATCCACCTAAATAAAATCCACACCTAAGGACAGAAATCTATTGGTCTAAAGCTGAGGTGTTTAACTGAGGAAGATTTTGCACATAGGAAGTATGTGCTAAAGCCTGGAGCTACTTTTGGTTGTCACAACCGGAGGATGCTAATAGCCTCTAGTTGGAAGGAGCCAGGAATGCTGCCAAATATCCAAAAATGCACAGAGTCGTCATTCTCTCCCAACAACAACAACAACAACAATCAATCATCTTATCCAGTTCCCAAATAACACTGCTGAGTGAGGGACCTTACTATTAAGATTGCAATTGGCTATTTTCACTCCCTTTATTAGGAATATTTCACTGATTACTTTTTAAACTATCATTCAAAATATATATCTGAGGAAATCTGATTTATCTGACTCTTAATGACTAAGGTGCAAATGAAGACTCTTTCTTAACTATACTTTATGTAAGTTCCTCAGCAAATTTCCTGTCTTTACATTCTATCGGGTAGGAGTTAGTTTAAACATAATCTGCTCCACCACAATAAGCTTGACTTCAAGGTGAGACAAATGTATCTTAAACTCATAAGGGCAGATCGCTAACTAACCTAACAATTAGCCTTTTGTTGAAGCAAAACTTCTCTTGAACAGTTAATAGTATTCACTTATTACTTTTAACACTTACAATTTTGCAATCTGTATTTTCTTATAGCCATATAGTACTTCTTACCTAGTGTTATTTTACTCATGTAAGTGAAGGAAAAGAATTACATTGTTGTTATTATTACTCCATCTTCATCTAAAGTGTTTATTAATACTATAAGTTAATTACCCTTGCAGCTAAACTAATACTCATCATCCCTTCCTTTAGATGCTGTCTTTCAAACTAATAACCTGTTTAATATTTTTGTAGATATGTAAAAATCAGATATATTGTTCCATCAAACCATTGGATACAAGATTTACATATTTCGAACTATTTTAAACCAGGCTTTAAGTCCTCATTTCTTCATAAGATCTGTTAAGTCTTACAATAAAAATGATGATACTATAGCAACTTAAGGAATTTTCAAGATTAACTTCTAGTCAAATGCTTCTTAAAAGATTTATTTCCTCAAACAAATAAAGACAGAGCTTAAAAATACGATGCTCTTTCGGAAAGCTTAGTGGTGAAAAGGTGTTAATGGATTAATCGTTGCTCCGGGGGAAGGTGTAATTCACATTCTGAGAGGAGCAGCTGTTCCATGATAAATGTACTGGGGGTTAAGCTTCTGGTTTTTGAGATGGCAGAACACCTGATCAACAGCTAGCAAGAGTTGATCAGATCAAGTTTTGGTGTTTTTGTTGCTTCTTCCTACCCCCTAGAATACGGCTAGTTGGATTAGACTAAAGAGCCTGATCATTATGCCTTTCACGTAGCAGTGGTATTTCAGCTGGTATTAATTTTGTTGTCAAAGATACAGTTGTTGTAGGAAATATTTTGAATTTTTAGTACCATCTGGTGTGCTGAAGGAAGAAGTAGCGCTCTGAGCATTGGCATCAATCCACTTTCTAAGTGGGTAATACTAGTGCTTTTGAAAGGGGGCTATCAAGATGGGAGATGAGAGAGTCATTAATTTAAACTGTTTTCATCCTTGTATTGCACTGCAAATACTGCAGTATACCAATTAAAAAAATGCATGCGTGCATGTTAAAAATCCTTCAGAATAGTTTATCATTTGTATGTATTAATTGTAGTAGTTCATGTCCAGAAACTTAGAGATCACAATAAAATAAAACTAAATTTGTAGCCACCAGTGTGAAAACTGTGTAAAGGTTGGGCTACACCTCATTAAGAGAGGCAATAATTTGGTAGTCAGAGTTAAATTGGTTTTTCCCTTCCATCATTCTTTATCATCAGATAGCTTACTGGGATGTTTGCTGAACTCATTTTCCCCCAAAATAATAGAGTCAGTATAAACTAAGAACATGCAATTACTATGACATAATTTCTTTTGCCTCAAAGAGTTGGGGATCATTTTTGCAATTATTTTTTCAGCCCCTCAAAGTTCCTCAGAGATCAAAATGTGGTATAAATAAGAGTCAGGCACTTGCTTAGAACACAAGTCTACACAGGGTACTAAAATGTCATTGGGGAATCATATATGTAATGAAACAAAGAAAATGTGTAGACCAGAATCCTTATACAGAGAAGTACAGGTGGTAGCAGGGATTCTTGATAGGGTGCTTTGGATATAGGAGGAAGAACACTCTCAAGGGGCATACTTAAATAATACTTTCCTATTAAAGTGATTTTTATGATAAGTGTATCAACTTTTTTTATGGAATAAGATATGGTCTGAGGGACCCATGGCTGAATTTTTAGAGAGAACAGTTTGAATGATGATGGTTCACTTCTGTCCATTCTCGATACAACACTCGTGTTGTTCTCCAAATAAGTGAAAACTTACCTGAAAGTATCTTTATGAAAAAGCACAAAATGACTAGCTTCCCAGGGTACATACAGGTTTTATGATAACCCTGAGTCAGAGAAATATTACATGAATTGTAAGTCCTCATGCAAATTCCAATGGGCTAAGGGGGTACATCTGAGACTTAAAGTGCTATGACCTTTTAGAGGAAAGTAGACTTTTTAATTCAGTTAGTCAGATGGCCTGAATTAAGGAAAAAGCATCACAGAAGAATAGACACTTTAGCTAATTCTTCAGAAAGAAATAGTATTTCAATCATAATAAAAGATGTCTAAGCAGAAACATGAGCTAAGACTCAGAAGAAAATTGAGTTTTTGAAGCAGCTGGTAATCAAATGTTGAGATATGAAGTCTTTGTAGGAGAATGATGGGAAATAAAATCACAAGATTTGGATAAAATTGGACATGGAAGAGCTTACGGGGTGGATTTGACTATTTATTGGGAAACTTCCAAAAATTTTTGAGATAGTATACAGCAACGTGGCCATAGGCAGGATAATAGATGCTGGCAGGGGATAAGGAGAGAGTAAAAGTGGGTAACTCAGTAAGTGGCTACAGTAATGATTTAAGGTCTATGATGGTTAAACAGTTGATAACTTGAATAAAAAGTGGAAATGGAAATGCAGAGACAAATACAAGAAATACTTTGGAGAGAGTGGCAGTAAGACTTAGCAACAGAGCAGATGTTGGAATTCTAGTGGGTTGGGGGAAATTGAAGAATGATGGAAAGTCTACAATGGTAAATGGAATAGAGCAATCAGAAAATGAAGTGGTCATGGAAAAAAATGCTGAGGTAGTGCTCTGATGAGTAGAGTTTGGTATAAACTAAGTTGGTTTTCATATGACTTAACATCATTCCCCCTTTTGTAGCATATCATGATAGAGGGGCATCTTGGTGAAATAACTACCTTTATTGAGCAGATCTACTTCATCAGTTATAATGGAAGAGGTTTTAGAAATGCACACCAAAACACCAAAACAACTCCAGAATGTAAATGCTCACCATTTCCATTTTAAGATGATGAAACTAAACATCTGAGAGGTTAAATTATCTGATCAAGGTGATAATAAAAGGAATGTAACAAAAAGGAAGTTGAACTTCTGTTTATCTGACCTTATTAAACAGAAGAATTAAAATATGATAAGAAGATAGTCTTAGGAGACTATCAGAGGAGAATTTAACTTTAGACAGGGGATTTTATCTCTAAACTGGAAAGAAAATAAATAAGACGGACTGAGAAATTCTCCCAAAAGACAGACTTGTTCTACATAGTTAAGATAGCACATGACAGTCTTCTGATTGATGGCCAGTAAGTTGTTGAAGTGTTCCAGTACTTTCAGGACACACCTGATTTCAGAAACATTAAATCCTGAAATAGGCTTTTTGGAACTAAAACAATGTTGTATGTTTTATGAAACTGTACTATGAGGCTGGCTATTGTTTTAAGATTAATACATCACTAGGAGGAAGTTTCCTTCTATTCCCAGTTGTATAAATTGTATCCATTTGTTTTTTTTTTTAAAGATTTTTATTTATTTATTTGACAGACAGAGATCACAAGTAGGTAGAGAGGCAGGCAGAGGGAGAGGGAGAAGCAGGCTCCCTGCTGAGCAGAGAGCTCGATCCCAGGACGCTGAGATCATGACCCGAGCTGAAGGCAGAGGCTTCAACCCTCTGAGCCACCCAGGCACCCATGTATCCATTTGTTTTTAAATAGGTAGAGATGTTGGATTAAACAACTACAACTTTTAGATAAACATATAATTATTTTCTTCTTTTAATTCCCCTTTTTGCCACCACTTACAGTTAGTCAATCTATGTGGGTTTCCCATTTTACCCCTAGATTATCCCTTAAAGCTCTTCATTTGTTCCAATCGCCAGTACAATTGTCCTCTCCCATCTACTAGTGGTGTTGAACACATGCTTGCTGTTCTACAAGTCACTCTCTCCATTGCAGTCCTTGTGATTACTTAAAAGTGTAAATCCCTGTCTTGCTTAAAACCCTTTAATAGATTCTCACAGCATTTGAGATAAAGATCAAAATCCATAAAATTAGCCAGATTGAAGTCTGTGGGACTTGGGATCTACCAGGCACAGTCAGTGGATGTCAAAGAGTAACGCTGCCTTCTGGGGCTGTCTTTCCTATTCAGGATCATGAAAGTTGGGCGTATTCATGGCCTGCAAAAAGTACAATTACTGTCGATTTCAACTGGATTTCTGACACATTGTTTTTTGCTTTACTTCTTGGGATTGATGATTCTTTACTTCTTGGGATTGATTCTTTACTTCTTGGGATTGTATACTGGTATACATCCATGTATACATCCATGGACATTTTAACTGGAATTCAAGGGGAAGAGTTAGGGTTGACAGTTGGAGTTATGAACCAACACTTTAGATTTTTCATATTAAGCTAGCAATCCTCCTTGCTATTTCAAAGGCCTGTGGTATGTTAAAATCTTTGGTGAGCATGTTTTATGTGAATCAAAGACAAATAGTTGAGGTAATGGTTCCAGTGGAACTAACGTCCTTCTCTTACCATATTTCTCTCTTCAGAGTTTGAGAGTCAGATTCAGGCCCTCAGGGTACACAGAGTGAAGGGAATCCTAGAAATGAGCCAACATAAAGGCTTTGCTCAGCTAAGATTTGTTTCTGTAAACATTTGAGCTTGATTGTATAAGCAAGGATGTTCTACATTCAGGTTATTATATTTTATTGTACAGCTTACATCTAACTTGAACTCAAAACATGAAAGCATCTCATTTTTTAAATGGAAATATTTACAGTCTGTACAATGAAAGACCTTTACTTTGTTCCATGTTCAAACTCACCAGAACATAGAAATAAACTATATTATGGGAACATACTGAGAAATGAAAAGGAAGGTGGCAAGAGAATGGGACTGGAACAACCTGACCAAACTTTAAACTTACTGTGGAGATAAACACATCAAATGGAATTCACCAGAACAAGGCTAACAAAACACTGAATTAATGAATTAGACACTGTTCTCTCAAGAAAGCGTGGGCAGCGCTCATGTTTTCTGTGTTGAGCAGTCCTCCTCCTTAAAACACCCTTTAACTTTGATCAAAACCCTTGCCATATGCCAGGTATGTGTCCTTGGGTAAGTGAACATACTAGAGATATAGAGTAGTGTTCCAGAGATCTACTAATAAAATATTCCCCTACCCAGGTCCAAAAAATTGGCTACTAATGATGTTGCATGATTTCAGGAAGTCTATGGAAATTTCCCCTCCTGCTGGCCACACATATATCAACCCCATTTTACTCTCTTTTACCAACCAGTTTGTGACTGAACCTCAAATCCTAGAACCAAAATTTCACTAAATATGCCTCCGTTACAATGAAAATTCAAATTCAAATTTTAAATTTATGAACACCTAGGAAAAACAACAAATTAGATTGCTAACAACAGAGTAGTATTGTGAGGAAATTAGGTATCTAGAAAAGGGTTTGGCTATGTGGGATAGATTTCTGTTTTCCTCTCTGAATTATTTCTCCTCAGCATAAACTTTGAGCCCAATAGAAAATGAAATGCCCTTGTTCCTTGGATTCATCAGAGATTTTTAGAGAACAATGAAGGTATAGGTGTGGTGGGGGAGAGGGGTGTGAGGACACGTACAAAGAGGAAGAAGAGGAATGTTAGAGTCTACACACTTGAATTTCTGCTATATGCCGAGCCAAATCACTTTTGCTTTTAATATCACAGAAATAAGAGACACCTCTAGACAGTCCACAGAGAAGGTCCTTCTAACTGTATCTTAAGAAGTCTCAGACAGGGCTCAGGGACAGAAAAATAAATATAGGAGTTAAAGCACCATCAGTTTCATGCAGGAACATCAACTCAGCAGGGACAAGACATGAAACAGACCTATGGTTCAAACATACCAGTGAGTATCCAGACTATTTCCTGAAATGAGCTTCTTGGACATAAATAGCATAGTAATCCAAATATACATATTTTTTACTAACCTAACTTTAAGATTCTGAACTCTACTTTGCAAAGAATCTGAAAATGTCTTTGCAAAGAATCTGAAAATGTCATGCACTTGGTTAAGGCGAATTGTTTTGTGAACCTTAATGAACATTATGGTTAATGGAACCATGGTTTAAAATTCTACTTCGAGATGAGGTAGTGAAAAATATGTTTTTTATTGATAATCCTTCCTGTTTGTATTTGTATTGTTATATGTAGACAAATTCTCCACAAATTAATGTAGTAAGAAAAACAGACAGCAAGAGTTATCTTTATTAACTAATCAAACAGATTTCATGTAACAGATGAATCATTTATTGATGATCATGTGTAATGCAACTGTCTCTTGGATATTACAAAATTTAGAAAATTTTTAGATGGCATAATGAGACAATTTTAAAAGCTTTTATTTTGCTACATAGAAATAAATATTTTAGTCTTTTGATATATTTCCTTCTAGAATTTTTTCCTAGGAGATTAAGTATATAGTTGGTTTTCTGATTAAAAATCTAAATGAAAATAACAGCAACAATCATCCTGATTTGAACAAATAATTTTTTTTTTGGTTCATAATCACTGAAAAGATATTTGATTACATTTAGTAGTCATTGTTAAGTTTTGAATATTATTATTAAAATTACATTTTAAAGATAAAAGGTAAATTTTAATAGTTGGGATGGTATGAGGGCTCAGATTTGCTTTAAAATATCCCAGAGTGGGAAGAAGTGAAGAGGACAGTTGAAGAGGAATAATGGATACATGAAGGTTCACACATTATGTTTTAATGAAAGATTTAAAATATTTTAAGTTACAGTCTACGATTTATAATAGTCTATATATACATTTATACATTTATCAACACCTTTTATCTCACTAATTATAATTTAATTTCTATACTCCTTTATTTCTATGCCAGTTTGACTTGTTAAAGCTGAAATAGACGTGTAATGTCACTCAAAGCACCGTGTTTGGTTCAATTTTTTCCAAGTTGTTTTTGTTTGTTTGCTTTATCCTGAAATTAGGTTATTTATTCTAATAAAATAGGTCATTGTTCTTTCTTCATTTATGTGTATATAACATTTTATTGACATGTCTCTAGTCCCACTTTATTTTGTGATTTATGTTTTAAATTCCTCACTTATTTTTTCTTTTCATTTTTGCTGGGTAATTCTTGAGCATCCTTTTGTTGTTCTGGTTGTTGTCTTATTTCTCTGATATTTTATCTTTAGATTTTCTGCTTAAAAAACCGTCTTTTTTAGATAAATATTATTATTAAATTTAGTAAAACTGATTGTTTTCTTTCATAAATTCTGTGTTTAAAATTGTAGTTTTCATCTGAGTTTTATATTGTTCATTCACTAATATCCATGTGGATGGATACACACATACATACATATATGTATAAACATATGGATCACTTTTATTTTCTTTTAAACTCTGCAGAAATTTGGTAGTTATATAAACTGCTTTTAGTTCCACTAGTAATAAAACTTAAGTACTGTAAAACATTCCTTAACCTTGTTTCTATAAATCTGAAGTCCAGGAATGGACTTAGCTTAACTTTATCCTATAGAAGACGAGAAATTCAATATATTATTTCCTTCTCCACACCTTGCCTGTTTACTATTATTTGTTGACATAATATAGGGTATAGTTTCAAAATATTGTTATTAAATTGTTTATACAAGAAATCTTCCCTTTTATATTGTTTTGATTTATAATTCATTTTTGTAGATGCATAACAAAAGTATCTAGATAATGTTATTAACTTTGATGCTTATCTATAATTTTACACTATGACATCTTTTATATGAAACATTATCGTGTGTATTGTAATGTATTATGAGACACAGAACTCGAATCTCACTTTATATCATTAATTTCTAAATTTATAGTACTAACAGAATTTATTTTCTTCAAAGGATTCTATAAAGAACTATAAAAGGAGAGAACACTTTCCTACTCATTCTGAGGACAGAAATATTCAGATACCAAAACCACTTAAAGACATTACAAGAAAAGAAGCTACAGACTGATATACTTTGTAAAATTGAGAATTTTGCATTGAAGAAAATGTAGCAAATGGAATCAGACATAAGTTTTAGCAAATAATATATCATCACTAAGTAGAGTTCATCTCAGAGATAAAAAGTAGTTGTATCATTTGATAATGAATCAGTGCAGCTTACCATATGAACAAACAACAGGAGGAAACCGTATTTTGATAGTAGATACAGAAAAACCATTTTGATAAACTTAACACTCATTCATGATAAAAATAGTAAACTAGTAATACACTGGAACTTCCTCAACCCAATAAAGCCATCTAACATAAACCTTCAGCAACATATTTAATGGTTTTTACTATAAAACAATGGAGCTGGCTTTCATCCCTAGATGAATTAGGAAGGTTGAAGTACAACTATTTTTATTCATAGACAATATAATCAACTATGTATAAAATCCTAAAGAATTCACAAAAAAACTATAAGTGAGAGTATAGCAAGTTCATAGAATGTAATATCAATACGTTTTCATTTCTAGGTACCAGCAAAAATCAGAAATTAAAAATTTTAAATACCATTTATAGCAGAACCAATAATATGAAATAGGTACGAATAATTTAACAAAATACACGGAAGACCTATTTACAATACTCTAGAAAATATCATTGAGATTATTAAAGATATAAATAAGTGGAGAGTTCAATCATATATATGGATTAGAAGACTCAGTATTGTTATGTCAATTATCTCTCTTTTGATCTACAGATTCAATGCAATTCCAACCAGATTTTAGAATTTGAAAGTTGCATCTAAAATACATGGGGAAGTGTGGGGAATATAAAATAGTCCAAATAATTTTGAAAAAGAAAAAACAAAGTTGAAGAATATACCCTTCCTGAGTTCAGTATTTACTGTAAAGTGAGTAATTGGGACAATATGTGATTGGCCTAAGAATAGAGTTATGAATGGAACAGAGATATCACAAATAGATCCACTATTTGATAAAAGGGTTTTCAACACATGTTCTAAGGTAATGAAGAAAGGATAGTCCTTTCATCAAATGATGCTGAGACAACAGATACCAATGTGGAGAAAGGAAGAAAGGTAGAGAGGGGGAAGGAGGCAGAGACAAGGGGAGGAGAAAACGCTGACCTTTACCTAACAGCATACCTAAAAATTACCTAAAATGGATCATAAATTTAAATGTAAAAGATAAAACTATTAACTTTCTAGAAGAAAGAAGGAGGAAGTCTTTTAAATTTAGAGTACACAAAGATTTCTTAGATAGTTCATAGAAAGTACAAACCATAACCAAGAAAATGAAGAGGTTGAACTTCACTGAAATTAAAAACTTTTCTTCTTCAAATGGCACTTAATGAAAGACAATCTACTAACTGAAAGAAAATGTTTTCAAAATATATGATAGAAGATCTTTTCCAGAATGTACACAGAATCTCAAAACTCAGTAGTAAACACCTCAGTTTGGAAACTGGATTTGAACACTTTTCCAAAGAGATATGAATGGCGAGTTAAGATATAAAACAATGCTTAATATCCTTAGTTCTCAGAAAAAATGTAAGTTAGACACAAGTGAGGTACCATTTCATGCTCACTGAATGGCTGAAATGAAAAAGACTGACAATACCAAATGCTGACAAGGATGGGGAGTGCCAGGAACACTCATACATTTGCAGATGGACATACAAAATGGTATAGTCACCTTGGAAAATAGATTGGCAGTTTTTCATAGCATTGAATATTCATCTATAATATGACCTAGTAATCCAGCTTCTAGGTATTTGTCGAAGAGAAATAAAAAACTATGCTTACACAAAGATATACTTCGATGTTCTTAACAGCTTATTGAAAAGAGCCAAAATAACAAATGTCTATCAACTGTTGAATAAGCCTATCGTGGTATATCCGTAAAATAGTAATACTCAGCAATAAAAAAGAACTACTAGTACAAGCAACAAGAGTAAATCTCAAAAGCATTGTGCTAAATGAAAGTACATACTGCATGATTTTACTTATACAACAATCTAGTAACAAAAGTATATAAGTAGTTTCAAACTGGGGGGGAAGGCATTAACTATAAAGGGGCATAAGGGAAATTTGCAGTCCTAGAAATGCTTCATAACATGATTGTGGCATCGGCTACGTATCTGTATATATTTGTCAAAATGTACTGAACTGTAGAATTTAAATGTTGAATTTTATTATATATAAATTATAGCTCAATAAAGCTGACTTTTTTAAAGAAATCTTCTAAAATAAAGACATTTCGAACAAACACAACAACAAAAATCCTGCAAGTCACTATTACTCTAAACGCATCAAATTTGAGTCACTTTACATTATCCCACAGCAATGAAGACAGATGAGAGGAGAGATGAAAATCAACTAATATATTAGTATCTTAATATATTCAAGTATTTGAGTAGCTATTATGTATATATAACATTGTACAAGATAATAGAGATATAATAATTAGTCATAGCATTGATATTCCTGTGCCTCAAATTTTAGTTGAAAGATGGACCCATAAACAAGTAATTGTTTTACCATGAGAGCAAATGTTGAAAATACTTCGGACCATAGGTATAGTGGAGAGAGGGACCTTAGCCCATTCCTCATTTTATTAGGTAACTAAATACATAGTGATCTGTTGATTGAGTTCAAATGCTCTTAACAGAGTCTATGCCGTGTGCCTAGGACTGTCAGTGTTGCTAAAGGGATATGCCTCAGGAAGCACTCAGTTTTTTTACTATTTCATCTTCTCTGAAATTACTCAGAACTTGTTATTGAACAGGTCACTCTTACCTCTCCTTTAGGAGGATAGAACAGGAGAGTGAAAATAGGATCAAGTCACATGACTGTCTTACTCTGGGATGTAAACATCTCCGTTTGCTTGGCTGTTCATAGGCAGCAAGCAGCTGCCTACTGTGATAATGTTCCGTTCTGTTGACAGGATCACCCAGCTCCCTCCCTTGGGGTGAGCATCGAGGCCGCTAGCTGCCACTCTACTGCCTCAGACTTCTCCCTCCAGGCTCCTGGGCTCTGGCAGTGACCTTAGTGCTCCCTCTGGAACACTGCTCCCAATTCTCCCCACTTGCTCCCACTCCCGGCACAGGTGTATTTCATCTACAGAACATTTACTATTGAGCATGACTTTTTTCTTCCCTTCAAAGTATTACTGCTTTTCCTTTTATGAGAAAACATTCATAGATTAATTGCTTCCTCTTTTGTTATAAAATTTCTTGGAATGTCAAATGTATTGAGGAGCAGAAGCTCCTTAACTCCCTTCTGTCTCAGGGAATTTTAGGATTCCCAGCAGAATGCAGACTTCCTCCCTAGTACACTCTCTGCTTTGGCAAATAAATAAATAAATAAGCAAGCAAGCAAGCAAGTAGTTGAGTGATGAGTCGATAATTCTCATTTAAAGTAAGACTCCAATGTTTTAAAAAAATCTATATTTTAGCTATATAATGTTTTCCATCTTCTTTACAAATATGATAGAGTTTCAAAACTAGCCTTTTCAAGTAAAATTATGAGTCATGCAATAGAGTTTATTTGTATATTTCTCACTATTGGTAGCTAAATACACACTTAAACCCCATATGAACAGCTTCATACTTCCAGTAACAAACATAATCACAGATCTTTTATTTTTAAAAATTTCTTTTATCCTTACCTGCCATATTAAAAGAAAGTCCAATTTCCTACCCACTTCTTCTCTGAAAACTCTAGGGGCTATGGAGAGGGCTCACTACATCTTATCTTTTCTTACTAGCATGTGCTTGTATTATTCTCCTAAATATCCTGAGAGATGATACTTGTCCACCACTGTGAAGGATGATTCCATTTCCTTGGTAATATGGTAAAGGGCGCCCTATGCATGCATGAGCTCCTGTGAGTGCAGCTTTAAGCAGTCATGTTTCAGTTCAAATTTCCCAGCCATCTCCCACCAAAACATAAGCCTAGAGTCCTCATCCTCCATTTCTTTCTGGTCACCACATGTATTCCATTGGGGCCATTCCTCATACCCAGAAATATTAGAACTCCCCTTCAAAGGGACACCATCTTCAGCAATCCTAAAGTGATTTCCTGTTCCCTGCACCTTGATATTGTTGGCAATTTTTCTTGTTAAAAAAGTAACACACACATTTCTGGTGGGACTGTGCCTTCAATGCGATAGCTCATTTGTGGATGGAATGATTATGTATATATCTGCATATAATCTACACACACATATATACACATGTATATAAATGTATGTGTTTTGATTGAACTCATTAATTGACTAAAAAAATACCTGCTAATTGAGTACCTTTTATATACCAGCTACTAGATACAAAGACTGTAAGGAACATTCTCTAAAGAAATGTAGGAAATCGGGGGCACCTGAGTGGCTAAGTGGGTTAATCCTCTGCCTTCAGCTCAGGTCATGATCTCAGGGTCCTGGGATCGAGCCCTGCATCGGGCTCTCTGCTCAGCAGGGAGCCTGCTTCCTCCTCCTCTCTCTCTGCCTGTCTCTCTGCCTACTTGTGATCTCCCTCTCTCTGTCAAATAAGTAAAAAAATAAAATCTTTAAAAAAAAAAAAAAAGAAATGTAGGAAATCGTATAAGTGATTTTGACCCTGTATGATAAACACCGTTTCAGAGTTATGCATGGAACATAGATCCCCAGAACAATAGGCAAGGATAAATTTTACAATGAAGGAGCAAATTCAGTAGAATCATGTCTCTATTGGCAGATTTTACTCCGTAAGTAGCCTATGAATATCTCACTTGATTTCCTTTTTTCATCTTGGATACCTGACTACAGACAATTGTTTTGGTTTTTAAATTTTTGTTATTGTTAAGTTTTATTTCTAAGAGCACACGGTTCTAGTTTAGTCCTTGCATCTTCATTTCTGGTTAAAGCACACAATAGAATCTAAATTAAGTATATAGTTCATAAAGCTTGAATGAATGGACACATTGCATTTTGGGTAGTGATGCTACAGGGGACCTGTATATTGTCTGTAAAGGTTTGTGATCCAAGTGTACTCAATTTAACTAAAGCTTCTGGTGCAACTTGTTACATTCCATAAGACCATTTGTCAAAGCATGAGCTGACCACCACTTAAAAGAGTGTCATATAGCTTTGTAATAACAAGCACCTAGACAAAGTAAGCTTATTCTACTCTTTTTCATATTGGTGTCCATAATTCTATATAAACAGTGACAGTGGCAATCAGAGCAAAAGATCCAAGGGGTGCCAACCCCATGCATACACAGACATGCAAGTTATTTAACAAGGTTCCATTATTATTGTTCTAGTTTGGCATAAAATTTTGATAAAAGTTAGAAATCTTGATATGTTCTGTTTTAGTGATAAAGGAGTGATTGTTTTTAAATCATTTTAAAATGATTTTTATTGGGATTTTTATTATGAATGCTTAAATCAAAAGGGGAGAAGAGAGGGAAAAAACACCCTTTGTAATCTATTAGTATATAAGCATAACAATCCCTCAGAACAACGTACTGCTGAAAATATAACTTATGAGAAATTATACTAGTTACCAAGCATGCGTAGATACAGCCTTAAGAAAAACATGTGCTGGCAACAGGCCTCTGGGGGAGAGGACGACAGACATCCTTAAAGCCGAGCCACTGGGGATGCCCAGCCTGTTCAGGACAGAAGCCACCTGCTTCATTTCTCCATTATCTCCCCTTCCCCAGAGAGCACCAGCAGTTAGTCAGACAATCCTTTCGTTCGAGCTTGCTCACTTCAGGTCATGTGCTACGTGACCAGACATATTTTGCCTTTCTTCTTACATATCTACAAGACTCATGGTCAATGTATAATCTATTCTGGCTTCTTTGTTTGTTGTTAACCACTTTCTAATAAATATGGGACTGAGGAGTTGCTGGGGCAACAGTCTTTTGTACTGTCAACCCCTGCTTCCATTCTCTTGCAGCTGACTTGTATGTGCTCATTCTTCTCCCATGTGCTGTCAGGAAGTGACATATAAGGATTTTGAAGATTTATTTGGGAGAGAAAGAGAGAAAGAGTGTGCGCAAGCAAGAGGGCATGGGCGAGTGGCGGGGGGGGAGAGGGAAAGGGTGAGAGAGAGACCCCCAAGCAGACTCTACATTGTGTGGAGCCTGATTTGGGGCTGGATCCAGGACCCCGAGATCATGACCAGAGCCAAAACCAAGAGTCCGACACTCAACCGACTGAGCCACCCAGGCACCCCAGTATATAAGGATTATAATCTATTTTTTGTAACCAAAAATGACTGGCCTGTTTATTAAGTACTTCTGGGAACTTCATCAGATGCTGAACAAGACCAGAAATATGGTGGAAGTGGTTTAGCCCCATTTTGCTTGTGTGCAATGGTGTGTGAATAGGTCTGGAACACTCCATAAACAGGTCTTTACAGAAAACTCCAATGAGTCCATGTTCATTTAGCACACTGTGAATAATTTTTTTTCCGTGAATAATTTTAAATGGAATAAATACCTTAATGAGCTTCAATGATTGCATGATGTCATCTGGCGTGGGGTCAGGGGAGAGATCAGGCTAATATTTACCTTGGTCATCCTTAACCCAATGTCTGAGTTTAACAACAACTTTCAAAATACAGGAATTTAATGCAGTATTTTGCCTATTGTGATTTCCACTGAAAATGTCAGTTCGATGGGTACCTCTTTTGCAAGCCGGAACACTGCTGGGGAAACGAGCAGTTCTTCAGTCACAAGCACTAAGAGAACGATTAGGTCAGAATGGACATGTGTAGGCAGTCTTGGGAGCATGTGTATGCACCTTGTTGGAAGATAGGTTTTGGCAAGATGTTGGCAAGATGAGCAACTGTTGGGCAACATGTTTACAGAGTTTGCAACAGAGCCTCCAGGAGAGCCCCGACAACAGTATTTGCTCAACACTACTCTCAATTCTTTTAATGTTCTTTCTTCTAAAAAGAGGTAAAGACAAGGCGTTTGGCATTTGTTTGGTTTGGTTTTAAATAACAGCTATCTTGTTAAACCTCAAGTTTAACAGCATATGCCTGTAGGTCGGGTTATACTAGTTTAGCTTTGTCGACTTTTAAATGGGAGGAATTCAAAAGAAACTCCCTGAAGTTAAAGCTCAGAGAAAAGCAACTTCCCAAAGTAGTGGGAAAAATTATTCCGAAAGAAAATAAAACTGCAACATTTGGTAAAACTTATTTTTCCCATCTTCTTGAACCATACTTGTTGTATTAGTATTCAAAATGATGGTTGTGTCAGTTCCGCAGCTGATAGCGGTTTGGGTTCAAACCAGAGTCAGTGGCAGCTGCAAAAATAAGGAAACATCTCGTCTGCTGCCATGAGAGGATTAGGGTGTAACTCCCAGCAAGTCAGCTTTATGCAGATGATCTTGGGTTTATCATGTAAGAATCAAAGTCACATGTCTCTGCATGAGCCATGTTAGCTGAAACCCTTCCAGCCTACTAAGCAGAGAAACGTAACCACAAAAACCATGAGGCTTTCTACATTTCAAGGACAAATGAGCAAGGGTAGCATTCTCCTCTTACAGAGCAGTTTCCACCCCAGAAGCCTGTCCAGTCCCATCCCTGAAGTTCATCATGGCCCCCCTTACCACTTTTCAAAGCTTCTCTGCCAAAAAATCGGTTAGGTAGTTGCTTCCAATAATACAGGGCTCTCCTCCAAGACAAGTGCTGTCTGCTCTTCGGCCTCTACTGCTAATTCATGAGCCCTAGACTAGTGTTCAAATGCTTTTGAACCCATAGGCACAGCAAGAAATCCACTTTCATCCAGATCCAGTACACATTTAAAATTGTAGCGAGAGTTTCATGAAAAATATTTACCTTTATTGCATGTGATGCACTCTTGATAGTTCCCATTTTATTATATTGTTTAATTTTGATATGGTTTTTGCAGACCACCAAATTGACTTCACTCCATACAAATACATCACAGTTTATAAAATACTGCCCAAGTTCATTACTTCTCATGTCCAGCTGTGCACCAAAATCACCTGGGGAGTGTTCCCAAAACCAGAAGCCAGGGCTGGGGAGGGGAAAATGGGGAGCGATGGAACTAAAAGAAGGCAGACTGTTTCTGTTATTTGCTGTGTGACTTTGGATAAGTTACTTAAGCTCTCTGAGCTTCAGTTTCCTCACTTGCCAAACGATAACAGAATCTACCATACAGATTTGCTGTGTATGTAATGAATTACCAGAAAAATTCTTTGCCTCATGTCTGAAACACGGTAAGAAGGCATTAATATCATTTTTAACAATCTTGTGACCGTACTATTTTTAATAGGTTGCATTATTGCATTATTGTCTAACGGGTTGTTTTTTGTTTTTTTTTTTTTTTTTCATAACATGCCTTAATCTACCTTACACACTATGCCTTTCTTAGAGCCAAAAGTGGGTTAGAACTCAGCCACCTCATTAATACCTTGCCTGGCTACTAAATTGGAGGTACCTAAATAAGGTAATAATGAGGTGACCAAGTCCTAACCTGATTTTGGCCCCCACTAGAGGTATTAATGAGGTGACCAGGTTTTAACCTGTTCTTGGCCTCATGCATATGTTGGTTTTCAAAGCAGGTAAGAACCTGTTTTTAAAAGGCTATTAAAACATCAAATCATGAGCCTAGCATTTTTTTAAGGGAACATGAATGAGAGATATAAAGGAAAGAACTAGAAAGAATTCATTAGACACTTCTAATGTTAATCATTTGCACTGCCCTGTACCCATTTTCCTAAATAACATGGATAGCAATTCACATTAAGTAAATATGTGGGCTTCTCCAGTGAATAATTTTCAATTTCACACAATATTCTAAATCCAAGGTCCTAAATTGAACTAAGTAACAAGTACTTATTGGAAAAACCAACACTGACCACAAGAAATTAAGTACTCTAAGGATATTAAGAGAATTTGAAATGTAGTCCCTTCCCTCAAGATGTTTACAGTCCACTTGACAGAAACTGCTTTAAAAGATAGGGTATTCATAGAAACTTTGCAGCACAATAAGACCACCATATCAGGAGATGATTGCCATTGAAAAAAAAAAAAAATCTGTTACTCACAGTTCCCAAGCAGAAGAGGACACACAGTGCATGAAGGTCCACCCCGGGAAGCATTAGGTGGGAGGCAGGGAGATGGAGGACTGTGGGGCAAGAGGTTTTGGTGCAGTTCTTATGGGGAGAAACAGGTGACTCTGGGTAAGCAGCTGTAGTCTGAATCATTTTAGCATAAAGACCTAGGAGCTCTCTCTCCCCATTTGCCTCATTCCTGGCCCAGGGTAGAGGTAGACAATGCAGTCAGAGTGTAGAAGCCCAAGGAAGGAAGTGGTTCAAGGGGTGGCTCTGAATTGGTTGGTTTATATCTGAGAAGTACTGTTGCAGGTGAGTTGTTTACCACTTCTAGGAATTAGTTAAACCTAGGGAGGCGGTCTCTCCAGGGTCAGCAAAGCCCCGGATGTCAAAGCACTAGGATACAGGGGAAAAAAACAAAAACAAAAACAAAACAAGCAAAAAAACCCAAAAAACAGTGAATACAGAAACAACCCAAAACTTGGTAAACATTAACAACAACGTTTTCCACTAATATGTGTATCAAATACCAAAAGAATGGAGGTATTTGGAGAGTTCTCAACCTTGGCCAATACACTGGAATCGCCCAGAGAATAAGTACTACTCAAATCTCTATCCCAGATTCTGACTTAATTTGTCTTGGGTGCAGCAGAGACTTGGGAATTTTAAGAGCACTCCAGGTGACTTTAATGTATAATCTAAGCTAAAAACCACTAATTTAGAGCAAGTGTGAACAGGACAGGTGGAGGCAATTGTGTTTGGACCTTTAATACCCTAAAGCTAGCCAGTTGATACCTTTTCTTTTGCAGTAGAGAGGAGGGAAAAGAGAGAAGGAAAATGAAGGAGAATAATGGATTTAACATACATTGACTAACGGTTACATGGCAGGCCCATTTTAGTAACTTCAAATACATTATCTAATTTTCTTCTTAAAAGCATAAAAGAAAAGGAAAAATTCTTCCATTTTACTGAAAGGAAACTGAAACCCAGAGTAAAGGATTTGCCTATAATCCACAGATAGTATGTTGATAAGTACATATTTCTTCTCTTCCAAATTTGATTTTTTTTTAAGAGGAAAGACTGTTTTCTCCCCAAGTAACCAATATTTTTTTCCTATCTGATAAACCAAACATAATGTTTTCTTTTGTATCCAATTCTGAATACTTCTTGCCTTGATTAAATACCAATTCATTATTATCTCAGAAAAATCTGTGGACCTTGACACAGTCAATTTTTATAATCTCTTACTGCCTAGTATCTCAGTTTCAGCTAGGTTTTACCCCACCCATATTCCAACCGGTTATGGCTGGCCTCGGAATAATAGTAGACGCAGAGTACTGGGGTTAATCTATAGTTTATTGGTAATGATTGGGCTAAGGGATGGTCATGTGACATAAGCAGAGCCAATCAGAGTGCTTCCACGGAGACTCCAAGTGTAGGCACTAGAGTGTGTGCTTATTCCTTGAGGACCGTAGTCTGTAAGCACAGACACCAGACCTTCTTGATATCCTGTCTCAGGCTTGAGAGAATGAGGCCAACAGGAAGAGAGAAGGAAAAACAAATAGATGTTTGGATAGATCCAGGAGATGGATAAGCTGCTATTATTGTTTGAGCTTCTGGATTTAATCAGGCTTAAATGCAAACATCTCCACCCATGGACTTAACAATTGTATGAGCCAATAAATTTCCCTCTTAGTTAAGATGTTTTGAATTGCTTTTCTGTCATTTGCAACTGTTACTTACAGAGTCAGATGTTTCCAGAAAAGTGCACATAGGCACTTAAATTAGGCCTACCCAATTTAATGGAAGATACTCACTGAATGAACTCAAGAAGAGTGTGAACTAGAGTGTTCTTTTCTTCTCATATGGACAACCACAGCCTTGCGGTTTGCAGGTTCTCCAGATGAAAGTATAATAGAAGTCCGTACGGCAAGTTCAAAATCAATGATATATTATTTTGGAATGAGCCTTTAGAAAAGAAGACCTGAGATCCCAATGACAAATCAGCCAGTTAAAATCGATGACTAATCATCTGCTGTGTGTCAGGGAGTATGAATTGTACAGGGAGGCTCCAGAGGTGAAGAGGACATGGTTACTATTCTCAAGAAGCTCACTACTTGTGGGAAAAATATGGACCCGACATAACCAGTGCTGTAAGGTAATGAATACATGGTACGTTGCCAAATAAGCAGTATGAAAATATTTTAGAGCTACGCCTGTTCAAAGGAATGAGCAATAGCTTTAGGATGGAGGCAGTCAGGAACACTCCTTTTTTTTTTTTTTTTTAAGAGGCTGTATAAGGCGACCTTGCCTTGCAGAATGGGAAGATTTAGGAGAGAGATTATCTTAGCCTACAAAGAGAAAATTCCATGTAACATACTTGGGCTCTACCCGCAGAATCTAATACTAGATTTTATTAGTTCAAGAATCTAATACTAGACCAAAGGAAGTAGAATTTAATGTAGCATAAAAAACATCTCTCTGCCTCTACCCCATACCATTATTTCTTGGTTCTTATTCTTCAAATTGGAAAAAAAAAAAAATCCCAGCTGTATTAAAAATATAAGGCACATAATGATCCAGTCATGATTCTTTCCTCTTAGGGGTTTTAATGTATCCAGAAATTTCAGGAAAGTAGAAAAGTCATGTTTTGGGCAATACCTATAGGACAGGACACCTAATTCAGGTTAGGGAAAGTCAGAGTAGGATGCTTAGAAAAAGTAGCATCTAAAGTTTTACTGAAGGCCAAGTAGGAGTTAGCAAAGATGCTGAAATGAGGGGAAAAGTGTGACATATACATTGTGAATTGAAGGGTTTTCAAAGTGATGATAACAAGGTACCTGCAAGAGGTAATGAATGATTTTAATCCTGTCGAGGAAATAAAAGGATTAGGGATACTGCTGTTCAACAGCATGGGCCTCTGGGGTCCCCAGACACACTTCCAGGGAATCTGTGAAGTCAAATAATTTTTATAATAATGCTAGTACATCATTTGCCTATAAAAGCTCATTTTGTCATAAGTGTATAATAGAGTTTCCTAATATATATTTGGCAGATCTGCATAAAAGAATGAACCAATATATTCCAAATAACAAGTCATGATGTTATAAAAATCATGATGGTAAAAAATATATATATATACTCAAGGTGCAAGACAGGCCAATGTAACAGGCTACAAAAAAAATTAAAAATATGGCTTCTGATTCTGTATGACAATTGACCTTTAAGAAACTCCCATTTTTCAAATTTTGAAAGGATAGTATGATAGCCATAATGATCTAAAATGGCTATTAAAATACTCCTTCCTCTTCCAACTGTATGTGTGAGACCAGATTTTCTTCATAGACGTCAACCAAAATAAAGATCACAACAGATTGAATGAAGAAGCAGATACGACAATCTAGCTAACTTTTGTTAAACCAGACCTTTAAAAGAGGTTCAAAGTATAAAACAATTTTACTCTTACAAGTAATCTTTTTGGGGGGGGCGAGGGATATAGTTGTTTTGCATAAGAAAATGTTTATTACAGTTATTTTTTAAATAAATTAAATACTTCAAATTTTTTCAGTTCTAATTTCTAATGTAGTTAATATAGATAGATATAACCACATAAGTCCTTTAGGGCCCTCATAATTTTTAAAAGTATAAAAAGATTCTGGGGCTAAAAGTTTGAAAATGAGAGCCCCAGAGAGTGTCACAAGGATTCCGTTTCATGTCTCTTTGAGATCTCTTCTTGACCCTGTGTGATTGATGTGCTCTCAGGAACCCATCAATAAATGTTGAGTCACTTCACTTCCATTCACTCACTGTTTCTAACTGCCCATTGTTGTAAGCCTGAATGAATAAATGGATCTTGCTTTCACATCACTACCAGCTTCTATTTGTCCTGAATCCTCATTTCCCATTGATGATGCGTCAGGAGTAATAGCCGCTATTATGACAATTTAAGAGAATCATGTAAAAATCAATAAATGAGATCAGATTCAAAAATGCATCTATATCTCTGCAGAGCACTCTGTCTTGATAAAAGCCGAAATTAACTGGGGAGACAGTGCTGTTTCCCTGTGGTGTTGAGGGTTTTACATTATAAGAGGCAAGACTAAGAACATAAAAAACACTGGAATAAAGGTAGCAAAAGTTATGACTTGTTCTCCAACTCTGAACCAAATACTTGTGGAAAAGATTATAATGAATAATACCTTATCTTTAGGGAGAAAAAATGTCTGATTTCTTTCTCTGCTTTGAAGCCTCTGATGAATTCTGGCTGTTTGCCCCACATTTTGATCTTTGGATAAGGATGGTGTCCTCCGGGCTCCTTTCCTTCTGAGGTCCACCAGGAATGTCTGTCTGAAGGCTTTCACTGGGATTTTATATTTAACACTTGGCGGGTAAATGATTTCAGAAAAAGTGTAAGCCTCCGCTCACATGTACGCTCTACGAGCCTCTGCGGAAGGACGGACTGGGCATGGGATCGAGCGGCGCCAGGGGCAAGAAATGACATTTACAGCAAGGACTCAGTGCAGGCTCCGCCCCTCACCTCCCTCCTGGACCATGCGGGCAGGTTCCAGCTGCTGCTCAGTGGGTTGGTTCAAAGGCAGCATTAGTCTGCCCTTTGGAAAGGGCACTGTCCTCTCTTGGCAACCGAACTGAGATGACCTCATTCTTTTCAGTTACAAATTTTGGCGGTTTTGATTCCATGTTATCAGTCAGAGGCCGTCGTTCCTTTCAAGTCCAAATCTAGCTTCTGCCAAATTTTGATGAAACAGAAGTCTTTCTTATTTCTTTTCAAATAGTGTTTTTTTTAACGCATGCTCGTTTCAGATCGAATTAAAGTCAAGCTTAGTAGCAAAAAATGTTTGTTCTTCTTTGAATTTGTTTGTCAAAATCCTTTAAAGTGACACATACAGTAATCTTCCAAAAATTCTCCTTTCCTGCTCGCTTTTTATTTATAAAAAAATGGTATGTTTGTATCATTGTCATATATTAATTTTTCATTTTTTCCAAGCCCTTTTTAAATGTATTTTTTAAAAATGCAATAAGGATGGTTAGTCAATCCTTTAACAGCTGAAAAAAATTATGCACAATTATATATGAAATACATGAGTGCCCTCTCTTGTCCACTTCAAAGTAAAACACTTTTAGTAAGGGTAATCAAAGAATTTTCTCTCTGTAGTGGCAGGAAACAAAGTCAGCCCCCTGTAATATAAGCTAAGTTATTTGTCTTCCTTTTTTGAAAATCCGATCTATAAATGCATGACATTTTCCATGAAGAAGAGTGAAACTTATTGGAAGAAAATGAATTTTAAAGTAAACACATTTTTTTATGAGAAGTTAAAACGCTAGCCTTCATTAGAAAACGGACACAAGTTTTCATTTTTCTTTCTTAATTTTCAGGGGCTATGCTGAATTCAAGTTAACCTGGCTTTTAAAACGAGTTTAATTTTTGGGGCGCCTGGGTGGCTCAGTGGGTTAAGGCCTCTGCCTTCGGCTCGAGTCATGGTCCCAGGGTCCTGGGATCAAGCCTCATATTGGGCTCTCTGCTCAGCATGGAGCCTGCTTCCTCCTCTCTCTGCCTGCCTCTCTGCCTACTTGTGATTTCTGTCTGCCAAATAAATAAATAAAATCTTAAAAAAAAAAAACGAGTTTAATTTTCCTTTTGACTGAAATGATTGCATAGTAAGTGAGTTCTAATTTCCCAGATGTTAAACCTGTAAACAGTTATATTCTGATTTTCACTTTTTTTTGTTTGTTTAAGCAACGGAAGAAAAGCAATAAATAAACTGATTGTTTGGAGCCAGTTATTTTTTATATTGCTGCTCAGTCATTAAGCTGCACAAAAAGACATGCTATGGTGCTATTACTTTTGAAAGAATATTTACTTCCTATTGCTATAGCCCTACTGTCTTCCCCAAGAAGTCAGTGAAGTGGACAAAACGTACATAGGTCTTTGTGCCTGGTATGGAAGGCCGACTTGGGGTAGAGATTTCAGGATAAAAGGATCTTAGATCAGAAGAAACTCAATGACCAGGACTAACATTCATTCTACACTCAGTGAGGGTAATGAGGAATGCTCTGCTGCACTTTCAAGAATGAAGCCATTTCAACGGCAGTCCCTTGGAAGTTTTGAGTAAGTGAAAAGAATATTGGGTGCTGCTTAGTTGCCTCCTAGAGCCTCAGATGAAATAGTTTTCACCATAAATTCTTTACATCCTATGAAACACATTTCCTGAAGGCATGAAGGGAAGTTGTATTTATTGGAGAGGTTTTCTGAAAGTGCAGCACAGCTTTCTAAATCTAAGAATCTAGACCCCTCTCAACTCCCACCCCACGCCCTGGTTTTGCACTCTCGTCAACTATGCCCGTTGCCAAACGAGGTATCGTAGCGCTACCACCGCCGTGAATGTTGTGATGACTTACAGCACGATACAGAAAATCCTGCTGAGGATCAGATCTCCTCACACTGTGTTGAAGAAGAGAGTCCTTCAGGAGCTGGCCATAGTAGCCATTGGCAAGGTCCAGGATCACATATTCAAAGATGTCAGGACGTTCATTCCCTTCCAGAATAGGCTGCTAGTGTTGTTACCTGAGCCATTTCAATATTCCACTTCAAAGAAAAAGCCTGCCAACTATGGTAAGAGTGAGATCACCAGTAGGAGAGGTGAGCCTGCTCTTGTGCCATTATTAGGAAAATACACGAGGGTTACCTTCACAACTACGAGGGTTGTGACCAGGGTTATCTTCACAACTACCCTGGAAAGCAGAATCCGTGATCATCGCCATTTTACCCAGGTTGTTAAGTAAGTTCATCAGTGCATATGGAGAACTCCACTGGATGGAGCTAGGGTTTGACCTCAGCGGTCCAGTTCCAGTGTCTTTGCCATACCCCAGCTCATCTCACTGCACCAAGCTACCCTTTCAGGGTTCCATCCACACACTACATCCTCACAAGGGCTTCCTCAATTCTCTTAGCGGAGCATCATGTCTCTCTTCTAAGCTCTCATAGCACTATCCTTGGTCTTCCTCTAATGCCAACTTGCATCTGGTGGTTTTATTGTTTATCCATTTATGTCTTTGCTCTCCAATTAAATTGTAAGATCATCAGGACAGTACCCAAATGCAATTCATTTTTGTATGAAAACACTTATAAATTGGGTTGGTGATTCACCAAACAGCATTTTAAATAAAGTTATTGGACTGATAAGATCTCATCAGTGTATCCATTCATTCTACTCATATTTATTAAGATCTAGTGATATGGCCAACCTGTTTCTAAGGGGTTACAGCGATTAATCAAACTGCAGAAGAACTTTTATGATATAACTCATGGATTAACTGTTCCAAGATTTCAAGTCACAGGTCTTCCATTAATGCACCTTTTTAATTAATGGTTAGTTATTAATAGAAAGGTAGTTTACTGATCAATCTTACAACATTATTGATAGAGTAACTCAGAGATTATTTATTTTATGTAGGGAGGTTTGTGGGGAGCATTTCAATATAAAACTTATAGGCAGTATATACAGAAAAAGTTAACAAATCATTTCTACGATATCAATGGACCAATAGTGCAAATAATATAGAATTATCTGATGTTAGGATATGGATAACCACTTGGAAATGAGCTTCAGATGATATTGTAAAAAATTGGCAGAAAGCATGCAGAAATCTGGAGCTCTTAGGAAAAAATGAACCAGGATCCAGTTGTGTTTCATTCATCCAGTAGATCAAATATCCTCCTCCATGGGTTCAATCTGACTGGGAATTTAACACTATTCCTCTCTGGGTGAGGCTTCCCTCCATCATCACCAAAGAACTCTCTTCAAGGTGCTATCCAGACCTGATACTGTTTATCAGATAAAATTAAACCAAATAGTCTCAAGTTGTTTTGAGTGTTGACAGATGAGATTTGGAAAATGACAATCTGTGGTCTATGAGAAATTAGTTATGTTGAGGTGATTATGACTGTGTGTGGTACACATTTTGATGTCTTCTGCTTGGCCCATCTCAATGGATAACTTCTAGCAAATTCAAATTTGCAAAACAAAATAATCTGACAACTTGTAAGGGTGGGAAAGGATGTTGGTTCATTTCCCTAAAGACTTATCTCATAAAGAAGCCATATATTATATGAAAAAGAAATATAATTCAACATTTCTCTGCCAGAAAAGGCAGCCAATTTTTTTTTTTATATTGTTCTGGGAAGAAAATGATCTTTCTGCAATTTCCATTTACTCCTTCCTACCAAGCCTAGAACTTGACTCTTTTGGAGATGGCGATGGTATTGCAACATTTTCAGGAAGTGAAACTTTAAAGTACAAAGAAGTTTTATTGTGCAACCCCCCAGCCTCCCTCCTTTTTCTCAGTGGAGATCCATTGTTGTCTTTAGCTTCTCGGCTCTGGGTTTTGGCTTCCTGGTTACCTACATCCTCTGTTTCTCTCTTGTCTGACCCTTCACCGCAACACTGCGGTGTTCACAGTAATAACAGGTGGGCCAAAATGAGCTCATGCTGATTAACATAGAGCATGCAATTTCATAGGAATTTTATTATAATTGAGCAATAATTTTTGGATACCTATTTTTAAAATTTATCTGGAAAGCAAATTAGAGTATTTCCCCAAGGCTTCCAATGACATTATATGTTTTTCGGGATTCTTTTTCATGCTGGTACTCTAAGCTAATGAGCTCAATAGTCTTGGTAAGAAAAAAAGATGGAAGAGGTAGAAGTGCTTTAAAGTTATTTTTAGTCCAAATCTTGGTTTATCACTGTAGCAATGTATCCCTATTGTGCTACCTTAGGGCATCCAAAATAATCAGAGTGGAATGGATAGGAAACTAAATTGAGAACCAATAATCTGCTAAATACCTACATTATTTTACCCCCCACAACCCTCTTTCTATATTTCTTTCTATATTACAGGAAGGGTAAACAGTGAGTTCTCCCATTCAGTAGCTTATTGTAGATGACTTTCTTGTTCATTCTGTCCTGGATAGGTTACACATGGGGATGGCTATTGGGAAAGGTCTCAGGCTGGAGAGGTGAAAAAGAAATATTTATTTGCTCCTGTATATATATATATATATATATATATATATATATATATCAACATATGCTTTACACATATCCTCTCATTCGATGCTCATAACTAAGTCATGAGTCAGTTAATACTGCCTCTTATATATGAGCAAACCGAGTTTTTCAGAGGACGATGCATTCCAATCTACTGTCAATAATTTTTATCTGTTTAAATGCTACAATTCCAAGCAGAGATTTATGCAATACAAACAGTTGGCTTCTCCATTCTTCCCTCTCCTCTGTTGCTCTCCCACATGCGTGCAAAGACACACTTGTGTTCATGCCTATGCTTAGAAAATTATAGACCTATACGCACAAGGCTCAGGAAAGCCAACCGTCCTGAAATTACAAAGTGAGGCATCTCAATTTGTAATCCTGAATAGAATAGATGAACTCTCAATGTGATCAATGATTAATGCCCCAAATGCTATTTCTTTGCCTCCCCCCCACTCTAGGTGATGTCCCGTTGTTCCTCACTTTTCAAGGAGCCATCCCTACTGCTCTCACACCACCAGTTCTTCTAATGTGTTGTCCCAGACAGGTTTGATGGTTTTCCTATGGCTTCTAATAATAAGTCAAGTCGAGCAGCCCTGGCCTTGGGAAATGACTGGTAACTCCCTCAACACAGTATTAGCCCATCGATGACAGAACAGAACATTTCCTTTTTTTTCTTTGTTCATTTTGTGGCTTCTCCAGCAATCCAATGAGCTCCTTCTTTCCTAAATCACTTTCTGCTCAGCCACTTTTCAACGTTGTCTGTTTCAAATGGCACAGATCAAACAACACTAGATTGTTGTCAAGAGACAAAAAAGTTAAATCTCTTGGGGAGAAGGTAAAAATAGCTCTAACTAAATCCCTGATGGACTTTGGAGAAAACTAAAATATGCTCATTTTTCTTTCAAATTGACTGGCTGTCTTCATTCTTCATTCCTAGCATGACAATGAAGTCCATTATTATTATTGTTGTTATTGTCATTTTATTACTGTTAATCAATAGCATGGTGGTGCTTAGATAAAACAGGGCAACCTTCGTCAAACTTTTCCCCTTCTGGACGAAGACAAGCAAAACAGCATGCTTTGTCAGTATGGATTTTTCTCCACCAAGATAGTCCTCAGCTCCGTTCTATGTAAATGTTATTAAACTCCACATTAAACAGCATGTGTGTGTGGGTACTGTGCCCAGAAGTGCTTGACAGCTAATGAATAAACATAGAGTTTATTTCTAGCAAGTCTTTTTTAAGGATACGGTGCCTGAATACTTTTTTGGCAAAAAGACCCATTTATTTTGTTTAAAAAAACACATATGCTCACATGGAAACTCAAGTAAACCAGGCAGAGTGTCACTCCAATTCTTGAATCTATAAGGAAGTCTGATCATTTTGCCTGAAGAATGTCAGGGGGACTAAGTCCTATTCAGTTCAGAGAAAATGCTACTGCCCCACTTTCTGTTCCAATCCCACCGTTCAAGAGCCTAGTGTCACTTACCCATCTCAGGCACTCTCCAGAGAGCCTATCTCTTTTTCAAAACACAAGGACTTGTGAATACAAAGTTCAAAGGGCTTTCCAAAGCACAGTGAATTTAGCCCTTATTTGGAAAAAGAAACACAGTTTAAAAAAAAAAATCTAACAAAGACAGCAGGTACGCCCAATACAGAGCTTAGAGTTAGAATTTTCATCCCTTCTCTCTATGTGTGTAGGTATCTTTATTTGTATTACTTGTTGGCTTACCTTATTTTACTGCTTCATGAAACATATATGTGCCTAGATTGAAGAGTTTACCTTCTTTTAGCATGGTGGTGAAATAAAGGATTACTTTTTTTTTCTATCTCACTGCTACTGAATTTAGTCTCCACATTTCCCTAATTTATGTGGAGGGGTCTCAGGCAGTTGATAGCCAAAGATATTAGCACAGAAAACTACTTAATCTAAGTGTACAACATGAAGTTTATGCATTCAAATGGTGTATGGGGAGCTAATAAAACTCAAATGGAAAGTGTGATATAAATTTGCATCTATGCGGAATTCTTAAAAACCAAGACTACATCTAACCACACCATCGTGTGTCCTGGTTTACCAAAATGAGAGGAACTATTTTGGTAACAACTGCCTTTATGGATGGCTGAAACTTACATCACCCACCAAGTACAATGCAGCATTTGAGAGCCAAATCCCTGAAATGATGAGGACTGCTCTGAAGGAAATCCAGGGCAGTCATGGCTGGTGACCGTTCCGTGGACAATGTCCTGGGCTCATCTTTGCATCATCCCCTTGGCACTGGACCTGTGATTAACAACCGGTCAGCCTGGGGCCTGTGTGCCTCTTAATGAACTCTGAGCTTTAGAACAAAGCTATCATTCTAAGGAGTAGTTTAGTGTGTTGTAATGAACTGAAGGAAGGCAGAAAGTAAAGGCAGGGAGACACAGGCACTCTGCTGGAAAGCACGGTCATTAAAAATAATGAGCAGTCTTTCACTTCCTTCTTTTTATTAACTTTCTGCAAAGGACAACCCAACATTTTATTATTTAGCACAGTCTCCACTTTTACAAATATCCGTTAGCAGATGGCTAAGAATGTTTCCACAACATGGTCCATAACACTTAGAACCACCCTGGAAAACACTCAGGGTCTTTTCCTTTCCCTTTTTCGTCCTGTACATCTTAGAACTGGCCTTTCCAATAACTGCCTCAAAGCTAAACCAAAATTTGCCATCGTCTCTACTTCTAAAAAAACCCACAAAGGTAGCATTTAGGGGGAGAGTTGAAAACAGGGGGCACAGACAAAGAAAAGGACTTCAAATGCTCATCCTAAAGTACTATTCGTTCCAAACTTCTCCTCCCATTGCCCCTGCAGTGCTCATTTATGTCTAGGAATCTCTATGATGGTGTTGACACTTAATTGCTGGCACTGTTTTGCATTCAGAATTCTGATAGGAGTAGAGAAGGCTGAATGAAGCGGGTGGTTGGTAAAAGGCCAGAATTTTAGTCTGGAAGAGATTTCTAGAATGAATTATGAAGCTAACTGCTCTGACTTAGTACTTTGTTCCCTTGGAGAACTGCTGCCTTAGTGCCAAATAGCAGAGCTGAACTCTGATCTTTTTCCCTTGTAGTTAATAACTTAAGCCAAGCTTGTGATCAAAGGGAAGGAAGCACAACAGCTGAGACCCAGGGAAATTGTTGGCTTGACCAGAAGTCTCTGTGACTTGTGGATCCAAGTGACCCAAGGTTTCTATTAAGCAAAGAGTGAGAGAGGAAGAAGTATTTGAATACCTATTATGTGTCAGACACGTGCAGGTGCTTTACTTACGCTATTTCACTTAGCCCACACACTCACCCCAAGGAATCGGCTCTTTCTTCCATGAGTGATATATAAAAAAGTTAGGAGCCACCCATCCATCCGTCCATCCGTCCATCTATCCAACAAATATTTATTGCAGAATATAACCATGTTCTAGGCATCATGCTGGATGCTGGGGATACAATGATAAATGACACAGTGCTTGCCTTCACTGAGCTCACAATTTAATGGATATGAAGGATAGTGTGCAAATATTCAGAAGCCTGATGAGCATTACAGAAGGGGCAGCAGGTACTTGAGCAGGTATAGAGAGTAGAGGATTTACTCAACTGTTCAACATAGGATTATTGCAAGGCCATGAGAAGCACTGACATCGAAGTTTACTGAAAATGTTTATCTTGCTCTTCTGATGATCTATATCTGTGTTAATACATAGACATGTGACTATTGAATTCCATGTAATGGAGGGACTGAGTTTTTCATTTTATCTAATTTTAATTAATTTAATATTTAATTCTAATAGTGACAGAGGATTGGTAGCTACCATATTTGACAGCATAGAATTCCCAGGGGGCTGAGAGTATTCTTAAACTTGTCTCCTCTACCATTGTCTTTGGAGAGATTTTGGTATGAATCAGTCTAGGAAGCCTAAGGAATTTGTTTCTGTTGTAGTTATATTGAGACCCCTTCCAATTTACAGGAGGCTTCTATTTCTGGAGTGGCCCTGAGGAAGACATACAGCAGCTCTAGGAAACCAACTCTGATACAGACTCCAATTAGATTCAACCCCAAACAGACCTGGATGAGTTCTTACACCAAAGTATTCTACTAGGATTCGCCAATTTAGAGAAATAATTCCACATTGGGTCATTTAAAGCAAGAGCAGAGTCCCAGGTTACCCTGCAACCCATCAGATATGGTGGGTGTCCCAAGCTCTGCTTTAGTCTCAGTTAGAGGGAGAGATGAAAAGGCTGATCAACCTCTGGTTATCTCAGTGACGTAGAGAGGAAGACGATTTAAGTCTTCCGCAAGGTCAAGACCAGTAATTGTAGGAAATACCACACATGTGCACAAAAACGTAAACATAGGCACATATATACTCACAGGCAGGCACATATACACACTTGCCTTTGGGTGTTGGTGTCTCTCTCAGAGTTGGTGACATATGCCGGACACGGTCATTTTGTTGAGAGCGCTAATCAGGAACTCATGTGAAAGGGCGCTTTAAACCTAAATAGAAATGCAACTGAAAATGCTTTAGATCCTTTTGCCAAAGCACCTAACTTATTATCTGAGCTTACTTTAGGTTAAAAAGATGCTATCTATCAAGCAATAAATAAAATGAGTCCTGCCAGATACTTAATTATTTATAATAAAATTTATTACCTTGCTACTGACTTAAGCTCCCGTATTTGACAGAGCTTTTGGCTTCAGAGACATATTCTCTTAGCCCCAGACTACTTTTCAGAATAAACTACTGTCAGATATACTTCATACTGCCTCTTGGATGGAAAGAACTATTTGTCTTTCTCTACCGAATGCTATCTTCCCAGCCAGCCACTTGACCTCACACCCCCCACCACCCCCACTAACCGTGAGATGATGCACCGCGCTTCTGACATTACTGCACCTTAGTACTCACTCAGGCCGTGACCGACAGACTACTGCCTCAGGCTTCCCATGCAATCTGGCAGCCACACCAAGAAGCAACAGGAATCAGAGTCACAATTATCTCTTGCTTTATTCTTACAGAGAGGAAAGGAGTCAGACCATTAAAAATATGATACATATTGTATTTTCGTAGGCTTGCTAGTTGCCAATTATCATCTCAGAAATTGGTCTTACGCAAGATTTCTTCATCAGTAAATTGGCTTGGTGCATGACTGACCTCAGATTATTTCATGAGATTGTAGCAATAAAAGCTTCCATTTATTGAAAGCCAATAATATGCTAAGATGTTTATTACACACATTCATCATCATATTCAGTTTTTACAACAACCCGTAAAATAGGCACAATTATTCCAGTTTTTCAGGTGAAGGAATACCACATCAATGAGCCAACACAAATCATGTAAGGTCACACAGCTTGGAAGTCACAAACCCATCCACTCCTGTCTAACTCTGTGCTCTTCTGTTGCATCAGCCTCTCTTCCCATGAGTAAGATCCTTGGGAGGAGAGAGGTAAAAATGAAAGGGACAGAGGCGGAGGGAAGGATGCCAAGTTAGCTCATTTCTTCAAGTTAGTAGAAAGTGATAAAATGTCTTTCAGTATATGTCTTTTACCTTTGCCTAGCACAAAGATGCCGCCTGGAGTTTGGTTTCGGCAACTGGGTAGGACATTGGCTGTTCACAGAGACTGGAAAACTTGGAGGAAGCAAATGGTGTGAGGGATAAAATGAGTTCTATTTAATTTCCAGAAGGCATCACTGTAATGCTTTCTTTTACCTTTACCAGGTAGATCGAGACAAGATCTTAACTCTGGTGATTTTATATGAAGATTTTAGTGAATCAATCAGGTATTTCCATTTGGAAACCCCCCCCCCCGCAAAATACAAGAAATGTTTATAATTATTTTTTTTTAAGATTTTATTTATTTATCAGAGAGAGAGAAGGGGAGAGAGCGAGCACAGGCAGACAGAATGGCAGGCAGAGGAGGCAGAGGCAGGCTCCCCGCTGAGCAAGGAGCCAGATGTGGGACTCGATCCCAGGACGCTGGGATCATGACCTGAGCCGAAGGCAGCTGCTTAACCAACTGAGCCACCCAGGCGTCCCTATAATTACTTTTATAATTAGCTCTATTTTGAAGTTTGCCAAAAGGTACATACTTCCAGTTATAAATAAATAAGTCATTGGGATGTAGTTTCTACCATTGTGTCTATAGTTTATAATACTGTATCGCATATATAAAAGTTGATAAAAGTGATGCCCTGGGTGGCTCAGTCAGTTAAGCATCTGCCTTCAGCGCAGGTCATGATCCCAGGGTCCTGAGATCAAGTCCCGAATCGGGCTCCCTCCTTACCAGGAAACTTCTTCTCCTTCTGCTTGCCATTCCCCCTGCTTGTGCTCTCCCTCTCCCTCTCTTTCTTTTTTTCTCCCTCTCTCTGACAAATAAATAAATAAAATATTTTTAAAAATAAATATAAAAGCTGCTAAGAAGGTAAATTTTAAAAGTCTTTATCACAGAAAAAGAATTTGCAACTATGTACAATGATAAATGTTACCTAGACTCGTGGTGATCTTTTGCAATATATACAAATATCAAATCTTTCTATTGTACACCTGAAACTAATAAATTTTTAAATGTCAATTACAAGACAACTAAAAGACTAGCTCTATTTTACCAATTGTAATAAAGGAAAACTGAAATCTTTGGAAATGTCATTTTCACTTTTTCAGACTCTCTAGAGTATTTTTTTAATACTCAATAAAATTCCTGAACATTTTTTTTAAGATTTATTTATTTATCTGAGAGAGTGTGTGCATGTAACTGTGTGAGTGGCCAGAGGAGGTGGGGGTGGGGAAGGAGAGCAGGAGGGAAAGAATCTCAAATAGACTTCCCACTGAGCACTGAGCCCAACTTAGGGCTCAATTGCAGGAGCCTGAGATCATGACCTGAGCCAAAATCAAGAGCTGGACATTTAACTGACTGAAACAGCCAGGCACCCCTGGCTGTTTTTGTGTTGGATCTCCTCAAAAAGGTACATAAAAGGAGCACCTGAGTGGCTCAGTGGGTTAAGCCTCTGCCTTCGGTTCAGGTCATGATCCCAGGGTCCTGGAATTGAGCCCCACAACGGGCTCGCTGCTCTGCTCTGCTCTCTCTGTCAAATAAATAAATAAATAAATAAATAAATAAATAAATAAATAAAGGTACATAGAAGTTCTCAAGAAAATTCTTTCTTTTTAATGCACCTATATTCTTTAGACTCAAAGAAGATTATGATTTAGTAAAATCTCTCATTTAAAAATACAATGACTTATAAAGTCAGTTCTAGAAAACACAAGATCATAGCTACATTATTACAATGTAATAATTACAACACAGGTGGCAAGAAAGAGAATCATCTCCTTTGTGGGAAAAGGAATCAAATCTCTTAACCCAGTCCTGGAAGACAGTGTTTCCTTAACAGCCAAATATTGGGGTTGTGGGAAAGGCAATCTGGGCCAACACAGGCAAAAAAAACCCTTGAATTTTGGGGAGAACACCATCTGCCACATAATTTTATCTTCTCTAGGAATATGCACCTTAAGAGAAAAAAAAGTCACTTGGAAGCCTTAGGATCTGATCTTCCAGAAGTTTTGTTGAGTTTTATCAAGCTTGTTTTCTTTCTTATATTTAAAACTATCTTAGAACATCAGAAATTATAGCAAAACTTTAAAGGTAGATTGACTTTTCAAGTGACTACTCATCCTTTAAAACTATTCCAGATAGTATTTGATAATTATAAACTTAATTATCTACATATTTGGAGATATGTTCACTTATTTATCAGTGTTCTGATATTTTTATAGACCGAAGAAATGACAATTGGCTGAAGTCTTTATTTTTTTATTTTTTAAAGATTTTATTTATTTGCGAACACACGAGTGGGGGTGGGGGGATGGCAAAGGGAGCAGCAGACTCCCTGCTGAGAAGGGAGGCCAGGCCCCTGACCTCAAAACCTGAGCCAGAGGCAGACATTTATCCACCTGAGCCACCCAAGCACCCCTGAAGTTTTTATTTTTTAATTAAGTATTTTAGCTTTCTGTAATACTATCCTCTCAAATTACATCATTTTTTTCCATATAAGTGCCTTGTCTTTGTAACTTTTCATGTAGTCGGGAATTCTGCAAGTAAAAAGACATTCAGATACAAACTTAATTTGAATGTAAAGTATATCTTAACTAGTTTCTTTACCCAATAATTCAATGTCCCTCAGTGACTAGGAATACTGATTCTACTTAAAGATAATTATAAAATTGAAATAATTTAAAACCTGTATGACTTGGTCAATTTCTGCTGGCTAGTAATTATAAAAATTAAAAATATATATTTGTTAATGATAGTGGTGTAGATAAATTCCAATTTCCCTTCTGTACTTAGACTTAGCTGGTCGTGATTGTTTATGGAGTTTGATGATTTGTTGTTATTCTAATTGTGAAAGGAGTAGAGTATGCAAATTACTAGAAAAATCTCCTACTGACAAACTATGCAAATGGAATATCAGGTGACTGGATATATTCTTTTGTGTCATTAGTCAGCGGATTAAACTGTCTTAAAATGCAAACTGATAGGGCTGACCCCACCTTTCAAGCCTCCAAAGAATCATTTATGTTGTCAACAATGTAGCCAAGACAATAAATGCATATTCTGTGTGTTTCCTTTTAAAAGCCGGAAGGATTCTAGTTATCCTTGGGAAGACCCCATACTAGAGCTTATCTATAATAGTATTTATAATAATAGCATTAGAATCCCAAAGCCAAACCTGGGGAGAGTAAGCGGCTCACCATGCAGTGCAACCATAGATGAGTTTTCCAGACTATAGTTCTGAGGGCGTAGACCTGTAGGAACAGAAAGGGAAGGATCTCAAGCATTGTTTGTTTTCTTTTTTAACTTGGCTTTTCTACAGTCCTTCTTCTAAGATGCCATTTGTACATACAAATCACTTCAGTTTATTTTTAAAACCCACACAGGGAGATACTGTTTTGTTGTGGTTACATCCTAGTCTGTAGAGGCCTAAAGCCTCCCATTGTGAGAGGAAATGAAGCCTGGCTGATCTTTAAGAGGCCTGGATATACATGTGGCTCCTTTCATCTCAGGCTTGTAATTGCTGTGATTCAGCCCCAAGCCTATTTCCAAAGGTAGCCTACTGAGAAAATCCTCAGTATCTCACCCAAGATATATTAAAGAAGTTTGGTCCCACAAATGAAGCAAAGATGGCTTTTGCGTTAACAAGCTAAAGGACCAAGTCACTTCCCTCCCTCATCTGAAGCCATCAGTTGTGCCAGTAAGCTGTGTCGCTGAAGTCATGGTCTCACTTAGAGAGCCAAGGCACTTTGATAAAACACAACAGGACATCAAGACGGATCAGATCCCAACGCTTCCAAACGAAAAAAAAAATTTTTTTTGAAGGTACATGTACCTGGAGAAGGTTGCATTGTAGATTATGATCTCTCAGCATTTCCCGTATGCGGCCTGTGTTGGCCCAGAATGCCCTTCCCACAATCCTAGCACTTGCCTGCTAAGGAAATGCTTTTCTTCAAGCATTGGACCAAGAGTATCCTCAAATTTGAACCCCCTCTCCCAAAGGGTAAAGGATTGCCTTAAAGGATTGCCTTCCTTCTCACCACCGTTGTAGCAAGCGATTGTTACTGGGTGTGTTACTGTTCTGCATCCTGGACTCTAGATCAAATGAGACCATAAATTCCCCAAGGGCCTTGGAGTTCTTGGCCCCTTCGCATCCCTTGTGCACAGCACGTGCTAGCCCTGAATAGCTCTATCACGAACTGAGGAAGCATGGTCTGACCAAGTATTGAAATTTAGACACAGAGAATGAAGTCGTTCCAACGCTGATTCTAATGTCCTTGAGTGATGATCCATTTTTGGAAAACACTGTCCAGAGAGTACAGCTATGTCTGCCCCCAGTGGGACATTGAACCACTTCAAGAACTGCAGACGTTCCTTAGAAACAGAAGAGGAAACTGACAGCTAAAGAAAATGAACTGAAGAAGGAGGGAATGATATTATTAGACAAAAAAAGAGTAATGTGAAAAAAACATTTTTTTAAAACGTTTCATTTATTTATTTATTTACTTATTTATTTATTGAGAGAGAGAAACAGTATAAGTGGGTGGGAGGGACAGAGAGAGAGAGAAGCAGACTCCTGCTGAGCAGGGAGCCCGACACAGGGCTGGATCCCAGGACCCTGGGATCATGATCTGAGTTAAAGACACTTGCTTAACCAGCTGAGTCATCCGGTGCCTCTAATGTAAAAAATCTTTATAAACTATCGGCTCTTCCACTGTCATTTTTAGAATATCTGACAAGGCTAGCAGATTTCCCCACCTTCCTTTATTCCTTTTTTGGGGACTGCACCAGCAGATTGCCTAGAAAACAATGTTTTGGGTTATTTGGGAGAGACTATTCCATCTTTCTTTGTAGAAATATATTTTAAGAACCTACGTGGGACATTGCTACCTTATCCCACGTTCTCTCTAATGCCTATACTTGCCTGTAACTAAACATATCTAACAACTGGAAGTAAAAACTTAATATAGAAGCAATGGCTAAATCAAATACATTTGAGATCTTTCTTATTTTTGGAATAAACCAAGCTACAGATAACAGAAAATCCCTTACTAAGTTATACGAGTCATTGTGCTCGTAGATCATCAAAGCATTCTTTTTATTTTTTTTTTTTTAAGATTCTTATTTATTTATTTGACAGACAGAGATCACAAATAGGCAGAGAGGCAGGCAGAGAGAGAGGGGGAAACAGGCTCCCTGCTGAGCAGAGAGCCTGTGGCGGGGCTCAATCCCAGGACTCTGGGATCATGACCTGAACTGAAGGCAGAGGCTTAACCCACTGAGCCACCCAGGCATCCCAATCATCAAAACATTCTAATAATTCAAACCATTTGTTGAATTTTAGGAATTACTGGTGTGCTTTTTTGTTTGATGTCATTGTTACTAGTTCAATGATGCCCCTATCTGAACTACGACTGGACAGAGGGAGCTCGCCCCCACTGAACTGGTAACATTCAGTACCTACTGGCACCGCGGTGCTACTGGTGCGGGGCTGGGCCCTCTGAATCTATATCCAGACACCTGACCCAACCAGCGTCTCTCACCAGTGTCTGCCCTGTTATGTGCCTTGCCGCCCTTATCAGCTCTGGGCCACTCCAGAGCAGCAGATGAGTGACATGGATGTTTCTGTCATTGGCCATCTCAGCCCACGCTGCAGCTGCCGAGAGTCACCCTCACCTGCAGGCACTAAACACCTGGGCTCAGTATCCTAAATCATTTGCCATCTGGCACGGAAGCCCTGTATGTCACTGCTCGTGTAGCCCATATGTTTGTAGAGGTGTTCAACCAGCCGAACAGCAGTACTGCCCAGAAGGCTCTGGTCTTCACAGGTACTAAATGATGAACATCTGGTTTTCTTAAGTTACCAAGTAATCATCTAGAGCCTGCCTAATAATTTCTAGAAATTCGGCTTTGACACTCATGAACATGAAATGAGAAGGCAACATAGACAACTACTTAAACTGTCTGATTTTCATGACTCAAATAAAAATGAGCGCTTAAGTACAAAGCAAGAACTAGCTATATTTTATCTCATTTTGTCCTTCTATCATCTCTGTTTTGAGATATTATTATGATCATTTAAAGATGGAGAAACTGAAGCACAGAAAAGTGGACGAAATCACCCAACGACCCGTTCTCTGGAGAGTGAAACAACAGAATTAAAATCCTCATGATGCATCTTCAGAGTCTGTGCTTTTAAGCACTGGGTTCTACTGTCTTCCTAATAAGTAAAGTCATTTTCTCTAAATGATCAGCTTGGTGTGGTGAAATGCACCGAACTCTGGTCTGAGTTCTGGTCTCATCACTTACTGGTTGAAATTTTACCAAAGCTATTGCATCACTGTTAGCTTCCATTTTCTCTCTCTAAACTGAAAAAGCATAAAACCTTCCTTGAAACAGTTGTTATAAGATTAGAGAATAGAATACATAACATGATTCTATGGCACCTGGAACATAAGAAGTCTTTGATGTGCACAAGGGATGCGAAGGGGCCAAGAACTCCAAGGCCTCTCGGTACAATGAAGGCAATTGGCCAGATCTGGTTCCCTGCCATAATTATAATGACAATCATCCTCTAACTATGACACATGCAAGTTTCACCACGTGGCACGCACTGTTCTTAATCTTTCACTTACATTGGTTCATCTGATCTCATTACCTTCAATATGCATGAGATGTTATTATCAGCACCCCCATTGTAAAGGTGCAAGAAATAGGAGCAAGA
This sequence comes from Mustela nigripes, assembly GCF_022355385.1. Classification (NCBI taxonomy): domain Eukaryota; kingdom Metazoa; phylum Chordata; class Mammalia; order Carnivora; family Mustelidae; genus Mustela; species Mustela nigripes. The sequence continues at coordinate 79,016,155 of NC_081562.1, forward strand.
AAATGAAGAAATTTTCCCCAGGTCACCTACAGAGAGTGAGTGGTAGAACCTGGATTTTCACACAGACAGTCTGGCTCCAGAGTCTGCACTCTTAGCCATTCTGTTCACTCTTAGCATTTACTAGGGTTTCTATAAATATTTATAGAAAGAATGTGTAATTCCTAAAATTGCACAATTATTATTTCTCTTGTTAGCTTTATGCCTTCTAATCCCTACATAATATGGATCTTAATGGTAGGGTGCTATGATTTTTAACTCGAACTCATGAATTTATTTATTGGCCCCATAAGGATAACAGACTTTGATGAAGAGAGAGAAAATTACAAACAACAACAAATACAACTAAGAGATACTCACTTAAGAAGCTACAATAAGACACAAGATTCCAACTGTGGGTTCTAAATTTTCAGGAAATGAGGAAAATAAAGCACAAATCAGAAAATAATTGAATTGCCTTTCATCTTTTGGTCTGGATTGTCCCAGGAATGAATCAAATTATTGTAAATAATTTTAAAGTCTTCTGTGCATTTTACAAAAGGAAAATCTCCTTTGATAAAAAAAAAAAATGTTTTTGATTACTTCACTTAAGATTGTCCTATAACTGACTGGCAGTTTAGAATTTGTTTATACATCATTGTCCAAGTTAACCTTCTAAGAAATGTTAGATACAAATATTAATAAACTGAGTTCTTCCTAAACATAAAAACCCATTGTTTACCATGGTTCTTTAATCTCTGTTGGTATTTTTGAGAACTTACATAAAAAAGTGTAAGACCAAAACAAACTTCTAAATCTCTCCAATGATTTTTTTTAAAGATTTTATTTATTTATTTGACAGACAGAGATCACAAGTAGGCAGAGAAGCAGGCAGAGAGAGAGGAGGAAGCAGGCTCCCTGCTGAGCAGAGAGCCCGATGCAGGGCTCGATCCCAGCACCCTGGGACTATGACCCAAGCCGAAGGCACTATGACTCGATCCCAGCACCCTGGGACTTTAACCCACTGAGCCACCCAGGCGTCCCTCCAGTGATTTTTAAGAGATAAAGCTTCCTTGGTTAGATTTGTTTTTCTCCCCTTTATTATCAGTGAAATCATTCCATGCATTGAATTTGACACTAAATTTTTTCACATTTACTGTGTTGGGTGACCACAAACCTGACAAATGAGAGTTGATTACTATCCTTAATGGTGCTAAGAATTCCTTTCAGACCTAAGACGTTGTCTAATTGACCAAAGTCACATAACTAGTCATTTCTGAATGACAGACGATCCAAAAAGTGCTCTGTGGAAAAGGAAAGGATTTGAAGGCTGTCAAACCTCAACAAACTAATAACCCAGAATTTTGGCACACATCAATGTTAGAAGCAAAAGTTCTTCAGGAGAGATGTGGCAATGCTCATTTCTCTAGGTCCAATTGTAAACTCTTAGGTGAAAAATAACCATCTTGGACTAGTTTGAGAGTTAACAAATGAGAAATCAAGTCCAACCTATTTTGAGCTTCAGACATGCTTTTAAGTGGAAAATTCAGAAGTCATTTAGAAAGACAACCTACACACCAGTATGATCATGGGCTCTGAAGTCTGACCATCCTAGGATGAGTCTTGCCTCTTGCTTTATTAACTCTCTTCTTAGGTCTCCTCATCTTCAAAGGACTCCTATAAAAATTAAAAGAAGTAACACATGTAAAGTGCTGGATGCAGTGCCTGGCAGAAAACTCTCCAACCCTCCCCCAAACCTCCCATCTGTTAGCTGTTTGACGTTGGGCAAGTCCCATACTTCTTTATGCTTCAATTTCAATTCTTATGTAAAAATAGGAAATACAATAAAAATTTTAAGGGTTTGTTATAAGGGTTAGGAAACATACAAATTTCTGACATTTAGGAGGGACTTAATAAATGGTAATTGTGATTAGTATTAAGTCTCTATTACGCAACATATCCTATATATATGTATACAGTGTGCCATGTTTAAATTTTACTCTACAATTTTTAAAAGAGCTCTTGCAAAGCTGAAGTGCAGCAGGGAAAAGTGAACTTGTACCTCTGCAGTCCTGATGTGAATTTGAATGAGGAAACTAGTTAAATAAATCCTGTTATTTTAGCTTTATTTTGTTTCAGAAGCAGTCAAAGTACAGTCCTAGCCTAGGAGTTGTTTTTGAAGGTCACTCATCCAAACGACTTCTTTAAAAGCACCTTCAAAAATTCCACATTATAGAAAAGGCACAAACCCCTCCTTTTGAGTTCTGAGTTAGTCAAGCAGAATACTTTATAATTGAAAAAGTAATTTTCTATATCTGTGTACATTGGATGTTCCTTTTGATTCTTTTGAATTCCTCTACTTGATTTTTGGCCCTTTGAACTATGGTTCAGTGGTGGAGTGATTCATGATTTTACTCCAACAAGGGATGACTTCTTGAAGTCTTTCTTACCTTTTCTTAGTTTTACTCCTGCTCAATGCAATACAGTTTGGTGATAAGCACCACCTGAGCATGATAAACTATTGTTTTTAAAGTTTGTTACTTTGTTGAAGACTATAGAAAAATAATAAAAATTTGACTTATAAAATTACCACCTATATTCTCCCCAAACTTAAGCAAACAAAACATGCAAACTGCAAGCTACTGTGGTTTCATTGTGAGCCCCTATGTAGACACAAGATGCTATAGTATATCCAGACCCTTCATCTTCATCCCAGAAGAGTGACACCAGTGTATTAAGTCCCCAGATCCATTTGGATTGGGCCTTAACTAATGGGTTTGAGTCACATGCTTATCCCTGAATTTGTGCTAGAAGGATGGCCTTTCTTGATTGATTAGGCCTAGGTTACAATCTTTCCCTTTACTGGTAAATGGGATTCATCAAAACACGTAGTCAGAGAGGGGACGAGAGTTGGATCCCTAAACCAAAATCACAGGTGACTGCCAGAGGAGTCAGCAATCAATGCCTATCATTAGACATTCATTCTATTTACAGAATCAGTTCAAGTTTCTCTCCCAAGACAAGAAGTTTAGTTCCTGAGGGCAGGGTTCCCATCCCAATCCTTGCACACAATAGGCATCAAAAGACTGCATTCCTGCAAGCTTTATTCCCCTTCGGTTTCTTCTCAGCTTGGGGGCAAACTGATTTTATAAGGGTAAGATCTTTTTGGTCTTACTGTCTTTCCAGTTCACACCAAGTAAAAGCCAAACTGACTGCAAATGATCCAAAGGGCACCACACTCAGGTCTCTCCATTACTTCTCCGCCCTCCTCTCCTATCTCTTATACAGGCTCTGCTCCAGCCAGTCTGGCCCCACGACAGCTCTTCCAAAAGGCCAGCTTCCGGTTTCCTTCTGCCTGGACTGTTCTTTCCTCAGATAGGCACGAGGCTCATTCCTTCTCAAATTCCCTTCAGCTAACACTTTCCTGGCCAGACCAGCCTTGTTCATAAATTTGTCCATAAACTCCCATTCCTTCTTCCCTGCTGCATTTTTTCCCCAGAGCCTTTATCACCACCTGAAACACCTACATTATTTATTATTTTTGTTGTTGTTCCCGTCACTAGAATATAAGTGCTGTGAGGTCAGGGGTTTCAGAGATTTTCTTCATGACTCTATCCATTGAGTATCCACTGAATGAACAGACAACATTCACGCATCCCCTGGTGCTTCAGGCCGTGGGAAAAGTGAGGCTGGGGCACTCCTATCCTGTTCTTCAAGAGCACTTTCCCCATCACTCTGGTCTCCACAACATGGATGCACTTACCCTCACTCACTTGTATTTCCCTAATGCCTAGCACAGAGGACATGCTCAATAGATAAGTGAATAAAGTTGTGTGAATAACAAATGTTTTTTTTTTTAAAAGATTTTATTTATTTATTTGTAAGAGAGAGAGAGTGAGAGCTAGCACAGGCAGACAGAGTGGAAGGCAGAGTCAGAGGGAGAAGCAGGCTCCCTGCGGAGCAAGTAGCCCGATGTGGGACTCGATCCCAGGACGCTGGGATCATGACCTGAGCCGAAGGCAGCTGCTTAACCAACTGAGCCACCCAGGCGTCCCAATAACAAATGTTTTGAACGTGGCACTGACAGTGAATGCTTAGAGAGATTCGGGAAATCTTACATCATTCTGACTTGTCAGTTATCCCAGAGAGAATAGTAAATTCACATGAAAGCAAATTTTGTCATGTGACTGGGCTATTATATCATCCCTTTCATGAGCATAGGGCATAGGCCCTGATGAACATACTCAAAATCAAACCAAAGACTCACTCTTTTTCTAGCCATTCATGTTTCCTGTTTTTCCTCCAACGCCCTTGCTCCAACACATACACACACATACACACACACACACCGTGAGAGAGTTTGTCATCTAATTCAGCATATTACAGCAATACATTCATTAAATGAGTACAGTGACAGGAACTATAAAACTTCTAAGTTTCTGTTGCATTCACAAAGTGTTCTGAGGAGCGGAATAAGAGGTAGAAGTCTGATCTAACATGAGAGAGAGAGTGGAAGGGAGGAGGGAAAGGCCCAGAGGCAATGTAGCTACATAGACTCCCACTTTGGCCCAGTAAACCAGGCTGGCCTCCAGTATGACTCAGTTTGAAGCACCCTCAGAAGACTTGGCTGACATTACTTCCTGCCCCAGTCAGACTTGGCTCAAGAACTGGGACAGGCCAAAACCTGCTAAAGAGCCCATTAGTAGATCCAACAGGAACTGGGAGCAGGGAAAAAGGAAATAAGGCAAGAACTGAAACCTTCTGTTAAAACAACATCAATTCCCCATAAATGTCATCTTTTATCAACAGAGCTCACATTGAAGACTTGTGAAAGGCCTGAAGTTCTAAAAAGGATGATTTGTGCTCAACACTCTTCCATACCCGATATACCCAATATAAACCCAGGTTAATGTTAAATTTCGAACAATTATAAACCTGAAAGTCCTAGAACATCAAAAGTTGCCCAAAACACAGGGTCCAAAATAATCTGACACAGTTATTCTAGTACACCAAGACTAATTATGTGTAGTATAAGATATCTTGTTTGGACATTTGACTACATTTCTAGAGAAACAAATACATCTATAAGTGTCCAATGAACTGGGTCAGAGGCCACTGGAATTGCACTGAGAAACAAATGTAGATCACTCAGAACATCAGCTTTCAGTCCTGTTTTTAAAAACTTCTAGGTAAACATTGACTTTTCAAAAATTGCAGTGCTATCTTCCTAGAGTATTGGGAAAGTTTTTGATTTTCTTGGATGATAATACTATCACTATACGTCAAAAAAAGACATCTTGAGATAATGAAGATAATTCATTTAATCCTCATGACAGCTCTATAGTGGAGGAGTGTTAACGTTATCCCCACATACGCAGCTGAGCAAACAGAGGCACAGGGGATGTAAGTAGCTGTCCTCACACAGACAACATCCTATAGAGCCAGGACTGAAACCCATACTGTCTGACTCCTAAGATCACAACATCAACCATCCCACTGTCCATCTTCTCAGTGAATAGCAGCCATTTTTAGTCATCACTGAATCCTTCTAGTGCACAGATTAAGAGATTCTTAAATCGAAAAGCCAAATATGCTGCTTAGGCATTCAAGGTATATCCTTCACCTTTTGAAAGGAGCTGAATCTCAGTAAGTCACTGCCTTGCTGGAAGCTTGTTGGGCCACCTGTAGGTCCTTCCCACATTCCCATTCTGCGATGATGATGATGTGCTACTTTTTGGTTTTTCTTGGTCTTGGCTCTTATTCATAGTTCACACCAATACATTTGTTCTATTTAGCTCTTGGATCTTTCTCTCATATCAGAAAAATGACTTTGCCTCACCTGTGTAATGTGACTTTTCTCTCAGAATATGCTTAGGGTCTTCTTCCCTCTGTTCTGCAGCTGGGATAAGACAATCTGGAGACATAGACTCAGTTAGAGTACTGACAATTCCATCAACCAATACACAATATGCTAGAGTGTCTTACAGACACATTTTTTCCCTGGGCTGTGACCAAGAATATTTAAGTTTAGGAACATTCCAAATGAAGATTTTATAATAGTTTCTCAAAATGACTGAACTCATCCGTAGGCTCTTCTCAAATCTTCTGAAAAAGTGACAATTCTGTGCCAGCTATCCTTTGGCTGTTTAAGCTTAGCTGACTTGTAGACTAGAGATTTATGCAGATGCCACTGCCCTACCTCATTCTCAACCAGTCAGTGGCTTACTGGGGGTGATTAAATAGCCACCGCTGTCGGCTTTCTTTATGTCCCAGCTATGATTTTTACGAGTGGCGATGATTAGAGTTACAAAAAGGAGCCCGGATATCTCACTCAATAGTCGCTGTCCAGACTTAGCTAAAACTTGACAGACAATTATGATTTTGATTTTGGAATTAATTCAACAAATATCTGTTAAGCATAAATCATATACAAAGTAAGGTAGTAGGCTGTAAAAATATAAGAACAAACAACAACAATAATAATAATGGTTACTATTTTAATGTCTTATTATGCTAAGCTCTGTGCTGAGCACTAAAAATTTATTTCATTTGATTCCCATAACATTATAATTATATTACGATGATCCTATTACCTCATTCTATAATGAGGAAACTGAGGCACAGTAAAATAGCTTATCCAAAGTCACACAGCTAATACGTGAAGGAGCTAGAAGATTCTCTCCCCCAGCCCCTCCCCCCACTCATACACGCTCTCTCTTTCTCTCTCATATGCATGCTTTCTATCTCTCAAATAAATAAATAACTCTTAAAAGTAGTAAAAACAAATAAAAAATAAAGATCCCTCTCTGGTAGACACTCTTAATCTCCATCAGCGTGGGTGGGTTTGGCGGGTTCTTCTCCACAATGTCCAGAGTTCAGCTAAGCTAGTGGGGTAGCTCCACACTGAGCAGCATGGGAGCCATTGCTCCCTGGTTATCATAAGGCAGCAGAACTGATAGAAGCATCTGATCCATGACTATGTGACCTTGGATCTTTTATTATAACTTATGTTGACTAAGACCACAGAGTGAAGGAAACAATAGCTGTTGTTTGTTGTTCGTTTACCACGGTAGATGCTGTAGTGTAGCGTCACATGCTACTTCCCCTCATACCAGCATGTTACCATTGGAGCTTTCCACTGGACTGTCATCGTCCTGACTGAAAAGTTTCCCTAGTAGACAGGTGGCTATGGACTACGGGGCATTTTTGTCCATGACTGGTAATGTTTTTATTTCTTTTCAGTTATTGGAGCTGTTGCCTACAGAGTTAAAGCCTAGAATCATGCATGGCCAGATACTAAAGAGTCTTCTTGCAGTTTAAGACTAAAGTCTTAAACTATATTTCATATCATTTTATTCCTAATGCTGGGCACCCTAACACAGTTTCTTCCCAAGGGCTAGCCACACATTTATACTAAGATTTAATAAAGTCTCTCTCTCTCTCCTCGACCAAACTTGAGTCATATTCCTCAGAGTTCCTTTTTGATTAGGTCTGAACTCTATGCTCTGTCTTTGGATGACTTAGGCCAGTTTTAATAAGAATCCTACTGGGGCAGTTTAATGATATCTAATCACTTTGGGTTACCTTCAGCAAGAATCCTGTTCTGCCAGGTGACCCAGGACCCCCCTTAGCTTTGGTATTCCCATCCACTGTCTCCTACCCCATACTTTGGTTATAAATCTCTACTTATCCTTGTCATATTCAGGGTTAAACCCAATCTCTCTTCCTTAATACAAAACTTCCTTGACAAAAATATTTCCTACCATCTTTAGCAAGTATCATGAACATTTTTTCGTTAACACCTTTTAATGCCTCTCTTCTGTTTCATTAAAAATATCTTTTGGAATCAACCACTTTTTGTGAATTTTTGATTAATTGTGACAGCTGTGCCATGTGTTTCTGCAGAATTTTAAGCTTCATACCATTACCTTTCCAAATGTTCTCAGAACCAAAAGAAGTTGATTTTTAAAAATATGGACTCAGTAGAATTATATCTAGCAAAGCTGCTTGGAATATTTTATAATTAATGGTTTGAAACCTGTCAAGTCCCAGAATTAAGCTTGCAAATAAACTCACAATGATTGTCAGTGTTCTTTGATAAAGAAGCTATACCCAACAGTGTAAAATAGATTTGGTCTGCAAGTAAGCTCAAAGTCAAGTAAAAGAGCTGAGCATCTTTAATTTGGAAAAGAAACATTAGGGCTGTGATCAACTTGTAAACTTATACCCTTTTTCCTAAACATAACATTGTTGTTAAAGTAGTTTTTAAATCTTCTTAAGAAATGTTCACATAGGGGCGCCTGGGTGGCTCCGTGGATTAAAGCCTCTGCCTTCGGCTCAGGTCATGATCCCAGGGTCCTGGGATCGAGCCCCACATCTAGCCCCGCATCGGGCTTTCTGCTCCGCAGGGAGCCAGCTTCCTCCTGTCTCTCTGCCTAGTTGTGATTTCTCTCGGTCAAATAAATAAAATATTTAAAAAAAAAAAAGAAAGAAAAAGAAAAAGAAACGTTCACATAATAAAGACGTTGTTTTGAAAACTGCACTTCAATCCAGAAAGTGAGGCTATTGTAATCATACCAAAAAATAATATTTCCTTTCACTGGAATGGATTTTCATGTTTTCTTTTTACTATCTGAAAATACATGTTGGTGGGTTATAAAGGATGGACCAAACCAGGGATGGGAGAAGACCAGTGGATTGTTAACATTCCACTTTCCTGCCTTAATCTCCTTAATCTGATTGCTCAGATCACTCATACAAGGGTCCTAAACCACATTAAAATTACTACCTGGGGGGCATTTCTAACTACTAATGAGATAAACAGGATGTGTCGGTTGTCATTCTAAAAGGCTACATGACTCAGCGAGGGCCTCTAGCAATAAGTTTACCAAACTGTTTTTAGACTTCAGGATCCTCTTCCACTTTCTCCTCCTCTTTTTCTTCAAGAACTTCAAGCATAGGAGCAGACTCATTCCATAGGAAATCTACCTAAAGTCTACTTTTAACCCTGGCATGAGGTTGACAGATCTCTCTTGCAAGGATATGATTTAATGGGTAATTCCAACTTTTACTATAGCGGATGTGAGTAGACTTTGTCCACGTGAGCAGAGGATGAAGAAAAAAAAATTTTTAAAGATTATGTTGCATAAATTCCTGAAACTATGATTTGATTTTCTATAATTATGAAAAAAATCAATCATCAAATATAAGTAATAAATAACCACCCATGTACCCACAACTGACATTTATCAAATATTGACATTTTTGCCTTAATCTTTCTTTTTTTTTTTTTTAAGATTTTATTTATTTATTTGACAGAGAGAGATCACAAGTAGGCAGAGAGCTAGGCAGAGAGAGAAGGGGAAGTAGGCTCCCCGCTGAGCAGAGAGCCCAATGAGGGGCTCATGACCTGAGCCAAAGGCAGCGGCTTAATCCACTGAGCCACCCAGGCGCCCCTGCCTTAATCTTTCAAAATCTTTTTTTTAAATAAAATATTTCAGATTGTTAAAGCTTAGAGTGTACCCTTTCCTCAGTTTACTTTCTTTCCTTCCTAGATGTAGCCACTGTCTTAAATTTGTAGCTAATTATGCCCATAAATATTTTATGCTTTCATCACAAATGATATATTCATTAACAATATGTTGTATCTTTTGTATGTTTTAAAAATTTCTATTCTGCATATGTAATCTTTGTATACTTAAAATTCCATGTCATATATATAATTTCAGTCGGTATGTTTTTAATGTTCCATATAGTTTCATACCAATTTCCCCCTGCTGATGGACATTTAGGTAGTTTCCAAATTATTCCTATTATACTAATTTGACTTTGATGCTTTCAAGTTGAAAACAATTTCTCAGAACACCAACATCAAACATGGCCATTCCATGATGGTGATGGATCAGAACACAAACTAGCAGTGTTTACTATGTAATCATGTCTGAATATAGACAAAAACATGAACACTGGTCCACAAAAATGACCAAACATCTCTCTCCAGCTAATATGACTGAAAGCTGCTTCTTTACCAATTACATCTTTAGACTCATCCTAGACCTCTCTCCCTCTAAATAAGATTTAATAAAATACATGATCATTCATTTGTCCCACTCCTATACAACTCAGAGTGGAGGCACACTTCTTAAGTCCTCTCCCAAACCACCTAAAACAAGGCTAAATTCATAAGTACTTTCTAGCCCCTCTTACTTGAGCACTTCCCTGTTCCCCAATGTGAGCATCATCTTTCATGAAACAAGTAAGAAACACAAATTATTCAAACTTAGGTGTGTATGTTCCTGGTGGCCCGTGGCTGGAGAGCATGGACACTAATGAGGCTGAACATCTTTTCGCACTTACATTGGTCAGAATATCCATCAGAGGTGTGAGTTGATTTTGACTCCAAGATAATCAGAGAGGCCAAAGCCTCTTGAGGGTCTCCTTTTGTTCTGCACCTTTTTTTTTTTTTCCCAAATTGTCTGTTTATGCCCTTTGACCATTTTTCTATTGCCTTATTTCTTCATTTTATTAATATTTATAGTTCCTTATATTTTCCAGATATAAAACCTTCATCGATTATACTGAAAATAAATATCTTTATTTAGTCATCCTTATTGATTTTTTTAATAGTGTATGATCTTTGTGACCCGAGAAATTCTTCCTTATATAAAGGTCATAAATATATTCTATTTTTCTTCTATTTCCAATACTGAAGCTTTGCCTTTTTTCAGTTTCACCATTATACTGTACTACAATTGATATTTGTGTATGGTAGAAGATAGTAATATGATTTCATTTTTTCCCAATCTGATAACCAAACTATTCTTTTTAAGTAGGCTCCACACCCAGTGTGGAGCCCAGTAAGGGGCCCAAACTCACGACCCTGAGATCAAGAGCTGAGCTGATATCAAGAGTCAGATGATTAACCAACTGTGCCACCCAGGTGCCCTGAATGAGAAACTATTCAATAAAATATATTGGATAATCTTTCCTTTCTCCATCCCCATACCTGACGCTTGCCAAGTTTCTAAAGATGTGTAAACCTTGTTCTTGAGTCTATCCTGTCCTATCATTTAGTTTATTAATATACATTAATTGATACTATTTTCATTATCATTGTGCCCTATCCTTTTCCTTCACAACACCTATAATTTGTAAGTAAGCATTTATGTCTAATGTCTAACTTCCTCATCAGACAGTACATTCCATATAGTACCCAACACAGAGTAGAGACTCAATATATATTTGTTGAATGAATGGATACATGAGTAAAAGAATAAATTAATATTAGAATAGAGCCATAATAAGAAGCCAAGTGATCTCACCTTCATCTGCCTGTGGCCTTCTGCATGTCCAGTTCTCAACTCTTCTAATTTGGGCAGATTATTGGGGTTCTACAGATATCTTCTTCATTTACTTCTTTTTGTTTTTGCTGTTCCACAGAAAGAAGAGTTCCAAATTTGTTCTTATTGCTTCATTTTTATTTCATCCCACCTGTATTTTTCAAACAGAGATACTTCAATTTTCATGCAGGTGAAGATTTTCTCATATTTTTCCTCTCATGCTCTTCGAAGTTTCCCCCAGTATTTGCAACAATTTCTTCCTTTCTATCATCATAATAACCTTTATAGTAATACAGTGAGTACTAGGGCCAGAGTCTGTTCCATATATACTCTAAGTATATTAGCTCATCTAACCCTTACAATATACCATGGGGTATGTTCTCTTATTATAAATGTTTAAAGAGGAGGGAAATAAGACACAGAGAATTGAAGTAGTTTACCTAAGGTAACCAAGCTACTGCATGGTTAAAACAAGATGTAAATCCAGGCAGTCTGGATGGGGGGAAGGAGAGAATTTAAGGTCTGTGTTTGTAACTTATTTTATATAGACATTGCTGATTCTATATTTTGAAAAGTATTTCTGATCATATTATTTTTATGAAGGTAATTTATTAATTACATAAGGGGGGTACTCAGGGGATGGTTCTTGCTTCGTACCTGGAAACTGTGGAGCTGGCCTCCCCAAGCCTGCACAGTCATGGTTTAAAATCCTACAGGAAGAAGCATCCTGCCTCTTTCAGAATCTCTCTATTAACAGTATCACACAAACACATGCACAGATATACATTACCTTTTCTTCTCTCCTCCGAATTACCTGTTTCCTTTGGAGTCAGATGTCCTCAAGTGTTCAACTGACAAGCTTCCTTTTCCTTTGCATGGGCTGAAAGCTGGCAGGTGTAATCAGGAGAGGAGTCAGCAACCACCACTAACCCCCTTAACTTGCCCTCCCCTGTATAGGTTTTCATCTCTTTTAGAGGATATTTTTTAGGCTGCTGTTAAGGTCTTTGCAAGCATTAGAGTTGGGGTTGGAGTTTGTAGATAGTTTGTATTTAGTAATATCTTGTTTTCCAACAAATGTTAATAAGGATGTGGAGAAAGGGGAACCCTCTTAAACTGTTGGTGGGAATGCAAGCTGGTACAGCCACTCTGGAAAATGGTATCTTGAGGTTCCTCAAGAACTTAAAAATAGAGCTAACCTATGACCCAGCAATTGCACTACTAAGTATTTATCTCAATGATACAAATACAGTAATCCAAAAGCACCTGCACCCCAATGTTCATAGCAGTAATGTCCACGGTATCCAAATTGTGGAAAGAGCTGAGATGTGCATCAACAGATGAATAGATAAAGAAGTTGTAGTAGAGATATATAATGGAATATTACTCAGCCATCAGAAAGGGGGAACACTAACCATTTATATTGATGTGGATGGAACTAGAGGATATTATGCTGAGCAAAATAAGTGAATCAGGAAAGACAATTATCATATGATTTCACTTATATGTGGAATATAAGAAACAGAGCCGAGGACTGTAGGGGAATAAAGGGAAAACAGAATGGGAAATCATCAAAGAGGGAGAAGAACCATGAGAGACATTTAACTACAGTAAACAAACTGAGGGTTGCTGGAAGGAGGGTGGGTAGGGGCATAGGTTAACTGGGTGATGAGCATTAAGGAGGGCACGTGATGTGATGAGCAACGGCTGTTATACGCAACCGATAATTTATTGAACACTACATCTGAAACTGATGGTGTATTAGTTGGCTAATTGAATTTAAATTTTAAAAAATAAAAATAAATAATATATTGTTTTCAAGCATACAGTCCCTTAATCAACTTATAGCTTCTCTTTCCTCCCATCATTGTCCCAACAGAAACAGTGGAGGTTCTATGACAAAGAATGAGTTCCCACTTGTTTGTGCTTCAGAAAGTTCTGAATCTCACACCTTTCTTTCAGTTGGGCCACTGATATCCCTGTGCTGTTGTAGCCTTATTTTCTTAAGTGCATCTTTACTGTACTTTAATGAGGTTGAGGGGCTTGGTAAATTAAACACATATGCTCTATCTCATCTTCAACTGGTGATCGGAATAGAAATAACTTATAAAATCCTTGAGAAAGATCTCAAATTTTCTTAGATGCGTCACTAGATTTTTACAGGTATAGAAAAATTAATTTATAAATGAATATCCTAAACAAAATAGAGCCATCTACTATAACATAACTAGAAGTATGCCAAAGATCACAAACTAGGTAATGTTTTGCAGGAGTTTTTGTGACTTCCCACTTGCCTCTAAAACATTCTGCCACTTGCTTTCATTTGCTCATTTTATTTTGGAATTAATTCTCCAGGGTATTGTGAGTTCTTTTTTTTTTTTCCAGAAAAAGTGAAACAAAGAATAAAATATTTTTCTAAAAATATACTAAGACAGCAGTGTATATTTTTAAAAATCTGTCCACAGCCTTCAACATAACTAGTTCGATCTATCAACCTCAAGGCAAAGTACAGGAAATTATTTTTAACAACTTTTTTTTTTTTACTGATTATAAAAGTAGTTCATGCTCATTATAGAAAATTGGTGAATATACATAAGCAAAAAAAAAAAATATCTCCTAATCCTAGCATTAGAATGAAGAATTTCTTGAATCTCTGCTTGACCTGTGACTTCTCAGTATGTTTAATAATGATACCAATAAATGTATCAAAAATTTTCTCATCTGGTCTTACTAATAATCAGTAAGTTACTTTCTCATAATCATACAGGAAGCTGCCCAAATGAAGACTTTAGAATTACTTTTCTTTTTCAAAAGCATAAGTTAGGCTCTAAAAGATTTGAAGAATAATTTTTTTTAAACATTCTCTCTCTGTCTCTGTCTCTCTCTTGATCAAAATAGGGATTCTTCAGCCATTTGGTAACTACTCTAAAAGTCAGCAAGTCCAAACCTGGTTTGTCTGTATTTTTCCTCTTTTTGTTTGTGAAAGTAAGATTTGAAAAATGCATGTGGGTTTTGAATCTCCTGCTGCGCCAGCCATGATTTCCCATAAAAGGGGGAACATTTATTTGTGTATATGAAGTCCTGGACAGCAGTACTTGGTCAGACGTGAGACAGATGTATGTGTGCACAGCTGTTTGTGTTTAAGGACAGAATACAGACATAAATAAGGTTAGATATCCTTGGATTGATGCTAGAATATTTTCATACACCATATTCAAAGGAATATCTGTCATAACTGAAAACAAGGGGAAATTTATCAGAAACAGAGCACAGACCCTTTCCCTAGAGCCAGGATAAACAAAACCAATATGGGCCTATCAAGCTAAGGTCTTGTAAAATAAACTTCATTGTACAAAAGAAAACCACCTTTTTTATTCATAAAAATATTGTCAGATATTAAAGTCAGATAGGACTGTCTTCTATGAAATGAAAGAGTAGAGCTAGCTTTTTCTGGCTTGTCGGTCAGTATCAGCATTGCCATTATGTTTAAACTACTAACTCTAGAAAAGAATGCTTTGTGAAAGAAGGCTGTTGCTGTTTTTGCCAGTAAGCTTCTTTTCCTGAGACAGACTAGCAACATGTTTCTTTCCTATGAAAAAAAAAAAAGTTTATTTTGAAACAAAACTGCCACTTCTATGGTATATTTCAATGCAAAATCATTCTCAGAATGATGTTTTTCTCTGCATGATACAAAAGGCACAGCATACAAATGACAAATCTGAGACCGAAGGTCACAGAGATTTTTAGAGAGTCTTAGAATTTGTCTTATAGCTATCATGACCCAGAAATTTAAGGTGTGCCTCAGGGGGAAAAAAAAAAAAGATAAGGGAGAATTTTGCTAATTGCTTTATTTATCTAAATTCTCTTTGGCCTAATCTAATTAAGAAAAATCATTCACATGATATGCTAGCTGGATAAAATAATTTGTCAAGCAAAATTTATTCAAATGAGTTTTTTTAATGGATGGTCTAAACAATACTCATTTTCACACTATATCTGCCAAGATTTTCACATCTCAAACCCTCCTTTTCCTCTACCCAGGTTTTCCCTGCAGAAAAATCCCATTAAAACTTCAGAGCAGGCCTTCAAAGTAACTATACACTTTGTTTAGAAGGTACTCTTGTTTTGATGAAAATCCTAAAACAATTCCTTTAAAGGGTTTGTTTAAAAGAATCCAAGACACAGAGATATCCACAAGACTGAAATGCTATACTTTATTTACATAAGTTTGGACTTTGAAGAAGTGTTTTGTTTTGTTTTCTTGTCAACCCAATAAATCATATTGAGAATCATGGGTGACTTACAATGTTCAAGAACCAAAGAAGACAACTTAGTCTGTCCTTTTAACCTCACTCTGATAACTTGGCCATTATTAGTTTAAGTCTTATGATGAAAACAGAGGACTAAAAAAGTAGAACTTGCTGTAGCAATCTTTGCCTGGATAATTAAGGCATTCCGCACAGCATCTAAAAGTGGATACTTGCTGAACTGTTATAGGCCTTCAAAAATAGTAAAATCCCTTTGAGACATATCTATATCACTTGTATAACATAATTTTTAGAAGTACATATTTTGTGCTATTATATGTACAGAAAAATGCAATGGAAAAGCAATGAAAAGGGAACAAAATTATGGAGCAATGAAAAGTCCTCCCCCACGCCCCATAAACTTGAAACTAATACTTGAAGCAGTGTTAGAAAGAAGTTTATACTATAAAATAAGATGTGCTTTTTACTGCCAGAGATAAATGGTAGCATCATAATTTGGAGGGGGAAAAGGTTACCCTAAAGACTTAAATATTTCCAAGAGGAAGCTTTTAAATTATATTTTGTAAGATCTTCTTTAGAGTGTATGTTCATTTTCTGATTTGATAATTTTATTCTCTTGTTACTCAGAGTATTGTGTCAATAAGGACTGAAAGCTGCTAGCAGAGAAAGAAAATTTGCAAATTTACAAGGTCAAACACTATTTCAAGTCAAAAGAAAAATCATGCCATCTATGGTGATGCAAAGGATTTTTCTGGCACCTGCTTGGTGCCATGCCTGCCAGCATAACACTGACAACACCTGATGACAATGGCTTATTTGCTCGTCTGTCCTTACTCCACTTCCTTTGTACCATGAGCTCCACAAAGAAAGACAAGGCCATATCTCAAGTTATTCTTTTCATCCATACACTTGGACAATGTTGGTCTTGCAGATCAAAGAACCAGTTCTCTCACAGGGAAAATAAGAACAATATGTCACATTCGCCTGCTGGTGTCCCCACTTCCGAGTTTCCAGGTGGAGGCTCCTTCTTATCATTGGAGCATCATCACTCCATCTCGCTTCCACGGACATGTGTCATAAATAGACCCTCTTCTTCAGTCCCTCTCCCCATGAGCCCATGTCAACACACACACACACGTGCGCACATACGCATACACTCAGACACCATTTACTCTAAGATTCCTGAGTCATCTGGCAGAATACACTAGATTAGACTCTGATTTCTCCCCACTGGGCCTGAGCAGCATCTCTGAAGCCCACCCATTGGTGCATTTGACTCTATCATAGAGTTTTTGTCAAGTGGCTGTTTTCCTGCCATGACCCATCAGTGGCTTGCCTATCCAGCTCCTGGCCAATGACATGTGAGTGTGGTAGAAAAGAGCGACCAAGAGCTGTGTCCACCTCATTTTAAATGAACTATCCCCAGCATGCAGAAAATTATGATATAATAAATATCTGTGTGTAATCACCACCAGTCCTATTAAATTTCATTATTTTGCCATATTTTCTTCTGATCTCTTTCCTTTTTAAAACACAGAATAGATATGGGTAAGCTCATCATGCCACCTGCCTAGAACCCATCTCAACCCCCCACCCATGACATATATGAAGGTCAACACTAATCCACATTTGGTGTGTATTATTCCCTTGCATGGCTCCGTACGTTTATTGGAACTGAATGCATCTGTAAACATTGTATAGCACTGACTTGTTTGTTTTATACAAATATATGTTTTATATTTTACATTGAATTCTACAACTTTTCTTTCAACATGGTATGTTTGTGATTTATAGATGTTGATTTTGACTTATCTCTATGTTTGTACTCAGAAGTATATAAATAATTTAGAACCTAAAATATGTTCTTTATAATGTTTATGCATTCTGGAAGGAATACATTCATTTTAAATAACTAAAATCTTTTTCCAAAATATTGCATATGACTTCAAAAGTACGCCTTGTTGCAAAACTGCCAAAATAAACTTCATGTTTGTCCATTTTGCTAGTAGACGAACAATTACTTTGTAGGAAATTTCCCCAAGAATGAACAAACAAGTTGACATATGACACTGAATGCTATACTTACTCCTTACTTGGTGTCTTTTTAAAATTTAATTTAATTTAACTTTATTTCATGTTATTTTTTTCTATTCTATTCTCTTCTTTTATTTTATCTGAGAGAGAGAATATGAGCTAGAGGTAAGAATAGAAGGAGAAGGAGAATCAGACTCCTCACTGAACAGGGACCCCCACCGGGAGCTTGATCCCATGACCTTGAGATCATGACCTGAGCTGAAGGCAGAGGCTTAACCAACTGAACCACCCAGGTACACGTCGTTCCTTACTTGTAAGATACCAGGATTCTAGATAACTGCCAATACTCATCAGAATAATTTAGCAAAAAGTGTTTTCTTGAACAAAAATATTTTTTAAGCAAACAGGAATAAGAAAAACTAAATATATGCACATATATCTATCCTGTCAATATTTGGAGTGAAATCCATTGACAAAATTAATTTTTGAAATGCTATTTGATACTCAGAAAAATAAAATTATCTTACCTCAATCAATGTGAAAGAGTAAGTCTCGTATTATTTTTTTTACAAAAAAGGAGTACACTGCTTAGATTTCCTAAATCAGTTGTAAAACTTAGTAACCACAAGGGAGAGCCTTGAATGAAAAATCCATGGATTCATAGTTTTGTTCTTAAATTAGTGATGCAGTGATAGTAAAGAACCAAACATAAGAAGGAAGTAGTGGACAGAAGACAGAATGTTGAATCAACTGTTCTCTATGTTCCATTAACACATGTCTGAAAATTTACATGTTGTTGATTTTCAACCAATAGTTTTTCTTAACTTGGCTTAAAAGTTCCCTTTGACTTGTAATATATTATTAGCCTTGGAAAAAACAATAAAAGGTCCATCTTATTGAGCTTTTAATATATTCCAGACAGTATGTATGGTGTATATTGTATACACATAGTGTGTTATATGTAGAAATAGAGTGTTATATATCAAATACTGCATAATTTTCTTCATAATTCAATAAGAAAGGTCTTTGTGGGATTTTTTGGTTTGGTTTTTTATTTTTGTTATTGTTGTTGCATCATTTTGCAGTTTGGGAAGTTGAAATTTAGAAAGGTGAAGAAAGTGGAACCAGGGTGAACCAACCAGTTAGTTGGGTATCTGCCTTCAGCACAGTTCATGATCCCAGGGTCTGGGGATAGAGCCCCACAGTGGGCTCCCTGCTCAGCTTTTCCTTCTCCCCTCTGCTCATGCTTTCTCTCTCTTGCTATCTCATTCCTCTCCTAAATACATAAAATCTTTAAGAAAAAAAAAAAGGTGAAGAACATAGTCGTAAATATGTGTAATCCCACCTACTTTGAGAATCCTGGGTCCTTCTCCTTTCTACATGAGTTTTTTGGTAATAGATTTATCAATTTCTTCAAAAATGACTGTTAGGACTTTAAATAGGAATGCATTGAATCTATAGATTACTTTAAGGAAGATTGCCAAGTTAACAAAATTGAATCTTCCATTTTATTAAAATGATCTTACAATTCATGAAACAATCCCTCCATTTATTTAGGTCATCTTTATTTTATAAAGTTTATTTTTCAGTCTAGAGTTTCCATTTGGGTTTTTTTATGGTCTCCTTTTTTTTTTTTCTTCAACAGGATTTCCATTTCTCCATTGAGATTTTCATCCATTGAAAACATGTTTCTTTTTGTTTGTCTGTTTGTTGTTGTTGTTGTTGTTTACTTTATTGAGGACAGTTATATCACTTTTTAAAACCTTGTCCGATAGTTCTAACATTTAGTTCAACTACCCTCAGACTAATTTTTTTTCCTTTTGAAAATGTGTTTCTTTTTCTTGGTCTTGCATATTTTGGGTAATCTTGGATTTATCTGGATATTAATAATTGTAAATTGTGGAGATTCTGGATTCTGTTTTCTCTGATGAGCATTGCTTCTTCTGTTTTAGCGAGTAATTTTTTCCATTGGGCTTGAACTTCAAACCCTTCTGGATTTCTTGACTGGCCCCTCCAGTTTAGTTTAGACCTTCTGCCTTTAGCTGTGCTGCTTTGAGTCTACTTCATGCATATATGATTCAGAGGGGCAGAAATTTGAGCAGACAGAATTTGGGGATCCCATTTTTGGGATCCACCTGTGTGGATAAAACTTTATGGATGCATGATTCTAATTCAGCTGGCCAGGTCTAGGTCTTTCCATGTGGATCCCCACACCTCTCCCTGTATGCCCTGGATGGCACTTAGTCCTGGGTAAGAGCTATCTTAAAGAGAGCACCCTGTGTTCCCTCCTTTAAGCAGGATTCTCCACCAGGTCTGTCTTCTGCTTACTGCCCAGTAACTCTAGGTAATTATTTTATGTGTTACTTCCAGATGTTATAATTACTTCCTATAAATTTTTCTTTTCTTTTCCATCATTTCAAGAAATAAAACTCCCTACCTAAAAACTGATATTCTGAACTACAAAGATTTTATTGAATTTATGAATTCAACTTGGACATATTTGAAATGCTGTCTTTATCCCAATAGAAACAACTCCTTTAATTACTGGTGAGCCCAACATGACTAGACACTCTCAATTATTCAGTGCTGGTCATTCATGAACATCTAGATTCCAAGAATTCTCTGTTCCCATTATACCATGGTCTTTCCTTTTCACTATAGCCATTGACCTACAACATCAAATGGTAAAGTTGGAAGCAATAAACTCCTGGTCATTGCTTTCAATAAAAACAAATAGGAGAGATACTGGCCAGTTTTGACTCTAGTGAGATTTAAGAAATTCCACAGGACCTGGTTTCCCACACTACCCTTGATCCTCGTCCCTGTTAAGTGTACAGCCTGCTCTCCCAGGTACTACTTCAAATTAATTTTAATCTCTCTTTTTTTAGTTGGTCGATTCACGACATCACTCAATGCATATTTATTTTCTCAACTTTCACTTCTTCCCAGTTGTATCTTTTCTCTGCTTTTTATCTCTATTTTCCAAGCTTACTTCACTTTTAATGCACCACCCACCAAGCCTGTAGCCTACCCCTGATAAAGCTTTTTAATTGAACAGTCCTTGTATTCTTCTTTCATTCTCAAATCCCTATAGGCTTGTGGCAGAGATAGGTTACAAAAACCTAAATTTCTTTCCTTCTTGACATTATCCGTTTTCTCCCAAATAACTTGAAATAGTGTAAATATTTGCTAGGGATTTTATCCTAATACCCCAGGCAGTGAGACATCAGTGGTAAAACAAAACAAAACAAAACAAAACCCAAACAAAACAAACAAAGACCAGAAGGGACATGTCACAGGGAATTTTCTACACAACTTAATGACTAAAGGGAATCTTTATTTAATTAAAATTTTATATCTGTCTTATTTCCGCCCATAAACAACACTGAATTTCTCAGGGCTCTTATTTGCATTTTCCATTTCCTTTACGCTAATGATGTCTTGAATTCTTGGCTAGACCTCATCAGAAAAGTCATTTTCCCTTGAGTAGGAGTAGCAAATGAAGCATACCTCTTAGACATACTCGGCATTTCCCAAAAGCTTCAGAACAAAGGAGTCATTGCCAGGGCCATCATCAAGGGATGTTCAAAATCCCATAGGTCTAGACATCTAATCAGAGAAGACAAATAACCTGTCAATAATTGTGTTTTTAAATGTTTCGGTTTTTTTTACCTGTAGGTTGAAAGAAAGATAACTTGCAGTTCTATATGAATCGAAAATAGTTCTGCAGTCATACTCCATGTGAGACACGGTTTAAGCACTTTACCAGTATTAGCTCAAATGTGGTGCATTCTATTATTATCCTCATTCTGTTATAGTTCAAAAACTTTTATAATATCATACACCTAGGTTTGGCAAAGCTGGGGTGTGAATCCTGGTATTAGCCTTTAGACGCTGTGTCTTTATACACTACACAACACCATGCTATCTTGGTTGGTGTCATTTATGTCCTAATAAAGAAGGACATATTGTTGTATCCAACAATACATGAAATAAAGATGCCAAGATAAAAGAAGGTACTCAAAAAATCTTGGACTATATACTTAAGTGTAAATGAATGGTAATACAGAATACGGAAAGAGGTAATGTAAGTATCAGATTGCACAGCATGAAATGGCCATTTTTATATCTCGAACTGTGCATATCAACCATTTCAAGTGGTTCAATTAAGTATTAAATCAGGACACTTGAAATAGATATTCAAAGGAAAAAAATGTAATACTAGTTTGGAATTAAAAACATGAACTGTTTTAGTATGATCTGGGAGTTAGTGAGATGTGGCTGGGTGAGAAGGCAGAAGTGAATTATTTTTAAAGGTCTGCCCTGTCAACAACATGGCACAGGAAAGTAAAACTGTGCTCAGGTTTTAGCTTAGGGAGGAGACACATAGCTGAGAACAAGAACGCCTTAGTGGTGATAGGCACTGAGTTAGTATCTTATTTTTGCAGAAAAGGGGAGAAATATGTGTTTGATTACAAGCATCAAAAAAGGAAGGGTGTTTCTGAAGAACTGACCTTCACTGCAGGCATGTAGCCAGAGTCTGGAGAACAGGCAGGTCAGGAAGGATGGTGGGTGTTCAGGACCCCACCCTTTGCAAAGCCCATTGGGAATGGCAAAAAGGAATTTCTCACACCTGGTCAGAGCCTCATTCTCTGTGGGTGGTATCATCCACAGCTGTACATAATCTAAATATGCTAGTGTCTTTTATGAGCTGCCTCTGGTGGAACACAATGACATAAAAAAATTGTGACCTAAAGAAATTGCCCTACTTTGAACTCTAGGCAAAGCTGTAAACATTGCTGACATTTCTTGATGTCAATTAGATTGTATTTTCTAGCATTCTTTCTTAATTGGTTTTGACTGGACTGAGACATACTGATGACTACAGTATTCTTAGTAATTACATCTACAACTTTCCAAAAGTGTTCAAGAAAACAGAGCACACTACTAAAACTGCTTGAGATAAAAATTTAAGTATGACTTTAAAGCTTATGAACATGAATAGTTAGAAGAGAATTTGAGGTAAAGTCCAAATAACTCTATTTGTCTCTAATGTCCATTTGATTTCCCTTATCTATTGAACAGGATGCTGAGTTATTATGCATTCTATGCTTGTGCAGTGTTTGGAGTGCCCTTGAAGAGTTACAATTTCCTTTTTACTTTTTGTACAGAATTTGTGTTTAATGGCAACAAACACTTAGACCCAACTCCAGGATTACTGAAGAGGGAAATAGAGAATTCAAAAATGGTAAAAATATTATTTTTTTAAGTTTTTACTTTATTTATTTGTCAAAGAGAGAGAGCACAAGCAGGGGGAGTAGCAGACATAGGGACAAACAGACTTCCTCCTGAACACGGAGCCCAATGTGGGACTCGGTCCCAGGACTCTGGGATCACGACCAGAGCCGAAGGCAAATGCCTAACTGACTTAGCCAACCAGGCATCCCAGGAAAATACTAATTTGAACACACTGTTTGATATGTTTATTCTAGCATGGCATACCAAATCTAATGAAAAGAGAGGGAAGTATATTAATAAACTCATATTAAAACAGAGTAAACAAGAAAGTTACTTGAATTAGGTGTAGTAATATGATTTACGAACTTCTGGGAAATGGGGACTAACTGAAATCTGCCATCGGCTACATGTCCATGAGGATGCTTGAAAAAGACAAAAAATATAAAGTATGTTAGAAAAAAAGTCATACCTACTGATAGGGGTCAAGTGGTCAGTGATCAATTTCCACTAAAAATGGATCAGGTTCAGAGAAGATAAATCATTCCATTAATGACAACGATCAAATATAGTTAACCCTTGAACAACATGGGAGTTGAGGCACCAACCTCCAACACAGCCAAAAATCTGGATATAATTTTGACTCTCCAAAATATTTTTTTTTTAAGATTTTATTTATTTATTTGACAGAAAGAGATAGAGACAGTGAGAGAGGGAATACAAGCAGGGGGAGCAGGAGAGGGAGAAACAGGCATCCCACTCAGCAGAGAGCCTGATGTGGGGCTCAATCCCAGGACCCTAGGACCATGACCTGAGCCAAAGGCAGATGCTTAATGACAGACCCACCCAGGAGTCCCTACTCCCCAAAATCTTAATTACTAATAGTCTACTTATTGACTAGAAGCCTTACTGATAACAGAGGTGATTCACACATATATCTATCATCTACTGTATCCTTATAATAAAGCAAGCTAGAGAAAAAAATGTTAAGAAACCATAAGGAAGAAAAAGTACGTTTATAGTACTATACAGTATTATTGAAAAAAAGTCCATAAATAAGGGGACCTATGCAGTTCAAACCCATGTTGTTGAAGAGTCAACTGTACTTTGATACATTTAAGTGATAAATTATACTCTCTTCCTTATACTCTGGCTGTGATGTTAAAAGTATTAAGGAAATGACCCCCAGAAAAAAGAAAGAAGAAGGAAAAGAGACGATGAGGTCTGTTGAGTTGACACAGATGGAATTTTAGGTACTGGAATGGAGAGTAGCCGCTGACTGCAGACAATCTGAAGCCTGAATCCACTGAGGAATGTTCTGGGTTTTGAATTAAAAGTAAAAATTAAAATTAAAAGTAAAAGTAAAAATTAAAATCTTTGTTTTACCCAGGATCTCAGTAAACCTTCTGGAATGTGCTAGAATTGTTCACATCAGCCACTTGCTTCTCATGAGCAGGCCAGTCTTCCGAAAAGTCCTATGTGAGAGAGATCAAGAAATAAAGCCTTTCATGAGAATTACAAAAGAAGCTCCTCTGTCTAGTGGAATCCTAATTCCTTGTCCGTGATATTCACATTCCACATCCTTTGTCATTAAAAACATTTCGCATCTTCTGTCCGCATCTTTCCATCAATAAGACCTGTCACCTCATTGTAACAAACGTGATACAGTTTAATGACAAGCAGAGTGGATGCCAGAATTAAATTCTAAATTAGCAAGTGGAAAAAATGTTTGAATAGCTAAGTCAAATACACAGCACCATAAAGAGGGCAAAATTAAATCATATACGTTATTTGTATTGGGGAGGAAGATCCTTCTCTGCCACAGGGTCCTTCTAGCTGGACTTAGAATCAAATTGACATGAAAGAGATAAACAGGAGAAAATGAAATTTAATAGGCTAATGCCAAGGGACTCCACACAGACATGAGATTCCAAAGACAATGAGGCAACATGAACCTTTTATGGGTTATGGAGAGGGGCAGGGCTTGCAGACTCAAAAGGGAGAATGGCCATTAGCAGGAAGGTAAAAGGAAGTGTTTGGAAGAACAAAGGTTATCCTCTTATGCAGGTAAGTCCCTTAGGTAGAGGGGCCCCTCTTCCTGGTACAGGCTCTTGCTTCTCATATAAATTTAGGCCTTGAGGAAGAGGCAGAGAAGTTTTCCTGCATTTGTTGGGTTTTTATTACTTTTAATTCAAAATAATCATTGTGCCAAACGGGCACATTCTGAGTGTCTCATCCTGCAACCCCTCAACTGAAATAATTGTACTGATATAAATGAAAAATCAATTATTTTGCGACAAAGGAAACCTAGATGACATCAAAACAGTAGAGATTTTACTGATCACAAATCATAAATGCACTGATCATAAATCAATAAAATATAAAAAGGTAATGGGGAAACTTATTTATATAGAACTAGCTGGAAAGTAAGAATTACCTTTTTAAAGAAACTTTAAATCACAAACTAAACATTAAAATTTCAAAGCTAGATAGAGTAAAAAAAGTAACATCATACCAAAATATAAGGTATAGCTAAAGCAGGAATACTTTCAAATTTAAAGAAGTTACATGGTGGGGCGCCTGGGTGGCTCAGTGGGTTAAGCCTCTGCCTTTGGCTCAGGTCACCATCCCAGGGTCCTGGGATCGAGCCCCACATCGGGCTCTCTGCTCAGCGGGGAGCCTGCTTCCCCCTCTCTTTCTGCCTGCCTCTCTGCCTACTTATGATCTCTGTCTGTCAAATAAATAAATAAAATCTTAAAAAAAAAAAAAGAAGTTACATGGTGTAAAATTAGAAAAAGACCACCAAAATTAACCAAAAGAAAATACATAAACAAAGTTAATTAAAAAAAGTTGGAAAAGCAAAAATAGAAAACAAAATATTTAAGAAAGTATAGATACACCCAAATTACATTATTTGAAAAGGCCAATAAGAAAACAATTCCTAGGAAGATTAATTAAGGGAAAAATACAGAAAGAAAAATGATACAAAGTTTAGAAATGAGAAGAGATATCATGCCATTGGTAACATAAGAATTAAAAAAGAATGCTGTCTGCAAATTGTGATAGGCATTTTCAAGACCCAGAGGAAACTGATTTCTTTGCAAAAGATAAAAATTGACCCAAGAAGGAGTAGAATGCTTATATAAACTGATTATAAGAGAAGGGATTTACAATGTGTGGTAGATTCCTCACGTACCTAACATCCACACCCTGGCCATTGTGAATTTTTTCACCTTTTGACTTTAGGCTTGGCAACAAGACTGTCTTTAACCACTAACATGTGGGTGAAAGGAAAATATGACACCCTGAGCCTAGATACTCAGAGGCTGGAGGTGTTTCTGCTCTCTCTCTATTTGCCTCTGACACAGCCACAAAAAGAATATGGCCTCGCCAGCCATGTCTCTAGGGAGGATGTGAAGGACACATGAGACAGGGGAGCCAGCCAAACCCAGTAGACAGCAGTGATCGCCAGCCCCTGTGTAGATGAATAAGCAAGATCAGCTGGACTAAGCAGCACCACCTCATATGACGTGCAGACCTCTGAGAAGAAAACACCGTGAAGTTTCCAAGTGTAGGCTTGGTGGACCCTGCGAGCATTGCTGAATGAAAGTGAACATGTACCAGTGCTATGCAAGTTCTTTCATCATAAAGGGCACAAGTACAAGGTTTCACAGAGGATTTTCCCTAATCTTAGATACAGATGATTTCAGGATAAATTGGATCTTTCCTAGAACACAGTAAAAGAATGTAAACTTTCTTAGTTCATTTTATCAAACCAGACCCCTTAATACCCAAAACTGCTATAGTAACAAAGAAAGAGGGAAAAAGAAAGAGGCAGGGCACCTGGGTGGCTCAGTGGGTTGGGCCACTGCCTTCAGCTGGGTCATTCTTTCAGCGTCCTGGGATTGGGTCCCGCATCGAGCTCTCTGCTCAGCAGGGAGCCTGCTTCCCTCCCTCTCTCTCTCTGCCTGCCTCTCTGCCTGCTTGTGATCTGTCTCTGCCAAATGAATTAAAAAAAAAAAAGAGGCAGACAGAGAGAAGAGGGGGAGGGAGGGACGGACAGAGAGAGAAAGAGAGTAAAGGAGAGAGAGAAAAAACGATAGGCCAATTTCATTTTCTAATACACAGCACAATTTATAAATACAATATTTGTTTTAAAAAATCTGATTAGTAACTGAAAAAATTAACATATTATGATGAAGAACGGTTAAGGAATATAACTTTAGTTCTATTTTTTCTCTCTTCTCCTGGTGTAAAAATCCTATGTTTATTCAGCTGACAGATGTTGTCCCACAGATTTTGAATGCGCTGTTCTCTTTGTTTCGATCTTTTCTGTCTTTGTGTTTCAGTTTGGGCGACATCTTTTACCCTGTCTTCAAGTTCACTAATGCTTTCCTTAGCTTGTTGAGTGTACTAATGGGCCATAACAAAGGCATTCTCCCTTTCTGTTACCATCCCTGTTACCCCTAGCACTTCTACTTGATTTTTTTCTTGATAAATGTACCGTGTGTGCTTGAAAAACAATGTGATCATGTTTTACATGTGTGCTAATTAAATCTTCTGTACTTTCTATATCCAACTGAGAAAGATGAGTTAAAGTCTCCCATAAGATTGTAAGTTTGTGTTATTTGTATTTTGAACCTATGCTCTTGGATACATACAGATTTATGATTGTGGTGTCTTTCTGCTGGAAGCTGTCATTATGAAATGTTCCTCTTAATCTCTAATAATGCTTTGTGCCTTCTAGTCTACAGTTTCTCTGTTAAGTATAGACACACCAGCTTTCTTTGGTTCTTATTTGCATATTGTTTTTTCCCATCATTTTCTTCCTGAGCTTTTTTTGTACACTTATATTTAAGAGGTCTCTCGTAAGTTGCCAGTAATCATCTTTTGGTTCTCTATTCAGTCTGACAGTCTTTTTCTTTTCTTTTTCTTTTTTTTTTTTTTTTAAGTACTCTCTATACCCAGTGTGGGGCTTGAACTCATGCCCCCAAGATCAACTGTCTCATACTCTACCAACTGAGCCAGCCAGGCACCCCATGTCAATCTTATACTTTTTACTCAAGCTACTTAATCCCTTTGCAGGTGAACACATAGATCTTCAGGGAAGGCCTTGTTGGCCTGCCGCAGGGAGCATTATCAGCAGAGAGCCTCTTGCCATCAGCTCCCTTAGTGCCAGCCTAAGCTGCAGAGAAGCACTTGCCCCGAGTCCTTTTGCTTGCCCCTAGAACTTGCTTGAGCAAGTTCTAAAGGCTGGGGCCATTTCAATCCAACACTAGACAGGTCTGTTGGCAATATCTGCTCCAGCGCCCCCTATCAGTTGGCAGAGAATTTGTTGGGTCTGAATTTTATTCATCCTCTCCCCTTGCCCTATTCTCCTACCTGTGAGTCTCCCCTGTTCTTAAGCCATGATCTGTGATGGAAACTTGACAGATCTCTGTCACCTCAACCCTCTCTGTTGGACATAGAGCTCTCTTCTTCAGAGTTTCTAACCTCTGTGCAAAGGAGCTCAAATCTGTTAAATTTCTTGAAAGGGAAGGACTATGGAATGCTTTGAGATAGATCTGTGTTTCCTAAGTACTACAAAGTATAGTACAGTTATTCTACATACAAAGCTTGAATACTTAACTCCTGGCCTCCTGCATACAGCAGAATTCTGCAAATCTGTGGTGGGGGGAAAAACAGTGAATGTGAATCATCACATCAAACCCCTAAACCAGTACAAGTTTTGCTGATTTCTATTCTCCTAGCAGAGATTCTTTCTGCTTAGATAAGCCCAAAGTTCGCCTATGCCCATACTCAGAATCAGCAAAATCTCCAAGCAGGAAAAAAAAAAAAAAAGTAAGGGACCATCTGCTTACCTGAGGAAGATTCTTTCTTTTTGGAATTCTAGTTGTTCGAATAATCTGTACTTATACAGCTTTCTGATGACTTCAGAAATAGGATTTTTTCCATTTTATTTTATTGTATTACTTTTCAGTTTTCCAGAATTCATTGTTTATGCACCACCCCCAGTGCTCCATGCAATACATGCCCTCCTTAATACCTGCCATGGGGCTTACCCAACCTACCAGCCACCTCCCCTCCAAAACCCTCAGTTTGTTTCTCCGAGTCCACAGTCTCTCATGGTTGCTCTCCCCCTCTGATTTCCCCCTACTCACTTCTCCTCTCCATCTCCCAATGTCCTCCGTGTTATTCCTTATGGTCCATAAGTAAGTGAAACCATATGATAATTGACTCTCTCTACTTGACTTATTTCACTCAGCATAATTTTCACCAGTCTCGATCAGGTTGATACAAAGGTTGGGTATTCATCCTTTCTGATGGAGGCTTAATACTCTATTGTATATATGGACCACATTTTCCTTATCCATTTTTCTGTTGAAGGGCATCTTGGCTCTTTCCACAGTTTGCCAACTATGGCCATTGCTGCTATGAACATCGGGGTACAGAGGGACCTTCTTTTCACTCTATCAGTATCCAGGGCTAAATACCCAGGAGTGCAATTGCAGGGTCACAGGGATGCTCTATTTTTAATGTCTTAAGGAATCTCCACACTGTTTTCCAAAGTGGCTGCACCAACTTGCATTCCCACCAGCAGTGTAAGAGGGTTCCCCTTTCTCCACATCCTCTCCAGCACATGCTGTTTACTGTCTTGTTAATTTTGGCCATTCTAACTGGTGTAAGGTGGTTCTCAATGTGGTTTTGATTTGAATCTCCCTGATGACTAATGATGATGAAAAATCATCCAGCTTCTCTAGTTGTTACAGTGGGGCTGTCGGTTTGCTGCGACCTCCCACAGCTGCTCAAATTGCAAGTCCCAGTTACTGATCAGTCTTAGTATCATCCTCTTCCTTCTCGATCCATTCCACTGCCAAGTCTCATTGGGTCTTTCTCCAAGGCTGCTTGAATATTGTCCTGTCTTTTTCTTTCTGGGGCCACCACTTTAGTTTGGTCTTTCCTGGATGGTTACCAATGACACCAGTTTCTCCTGCATGCCTCACAGGACTCTTCTGTACAGAAGCATTGTTCAATACAGACGTAATGATTTTGATTTCCAGCTAGAGTTTTGCCCTAAGACCTCTCTTGTTTTATCGTTCCTATTGCTCATGCTTCACTCAAACCAAACTGCTTAGGGTTCCATTACCATGCTCCACAAACTACCACTGTTTGCTCTTTGTCTGAGTTACTTTTTCTACTTGGCGAGTTATTTTATTTTTTTAAGATTTTATTTATTTATTTGACAGACAGAAATCACAAGTAGGCAGAGAGGCAGGCAGAAAGATAGGTGGAAGCAGGCTCCCCGCCGAGCAGAGAGCCGGATGTGGGACTTGATCCCAGGATCCTGGGATCATGATCTGAACCAAAGGCAGAGACTTTAACCCACTGAGCCACCCAGGTGCCCCCTTGGCGAGTTATTTTTAATCACTTCCCCTCTAAACATCTGCTTATAGAAATCCTCCCTGTGATTCAAGTGACTGTTTTAGTACTGCTTCGTCCATGAAATCTTCATTTATGCACCAACAAGTTCTCCTGATTTTGTCTTCCTATAAATCTTCCTTTTATCTAGTTTTAACTTGTTTCCCGGTGCTTACTAAATCTATCCTACCTTATATCTGTGTATCTCCATGACTAAAATCTAAAATTTCAAGGTTAGGGACATATTTGTACTACATTTTATAAAATGCACGTTAATTAGGCACATTTTGCATAATGAAGAATAACTGGCATTTGTAAAGGAAAAAGAGAGTCTAGAAATAAGTTGCTGTCTAATTATATAGAGAGATTTTCTGATGTGGGAGCCCATTCCCCGTCTTTTTTCACTTTGTTTTTCACCTTATCTCTGTGATACTGGATGTGAGAAATATTGAGATTATTGGCAGTGGATGCTTGGACCAAGGTAAACCTGCTTGTCTTTCCTTTTAGCTTGATCACCTTCAAGCCATTGTTGGAGAGCAGCATGCTCTGGAACAAGTACAAAATATTGGTCTAAGCAGCATAATATGTTTGTCTTAATTTTAAAGTCAAAGTTGAAAAATTCAGTATTTGTCCGCAAAGTGCTTTCAGCACCTCAGAGGAGTAACATAATCCAAATACAAAGTGCCATTATGTTGTTATCTTCAGCTTCCCAGTTTATGAGGTCATGCCTATTACTCACGAAGTTGGATACTTCACATTTCTACAAATCCTTCCCAGAAATAGTCCCACCCTACATAAAACTGTTAAAAGTGAAGATCCTTGGTTTTAAAGTAAAAATAAATAAATGATGAAACCCGGTACAATGACCCATTAAACTCCACTCGGAACAAAGGAACATCAATGAGAAACTTTATAAATGAAGCAGAGAAACACTTACTTGTGCATCAGCTGAACTCCTTTGTCTATCGCCTGCAGAGTATCAACTGTCATGTTCTCTAAAACCGTGAGTTATGAGTTGCCAGCAAGTGCTTATCATTGCCTGTCATCAGCCTATGTGGACTTGGACTTGGGGGAAATAAGCACAAGGATCTCAAGCTTGAAATGATTAATAACATCGTTGAGAAAGATTACAAAAGGAGAATTCTTTCCTATCATTGCATAATTTGGTATAAGCTATGTTGGTTGTGTCTACATAAGAAAAAATAAAACTACTTAATTCAGCAATTTGGTTTAAAAATAGACAAAGAGATAATAGAAGCTATGCAGCCCATATTTAATAATGTAAATCATGTAAATAAAACAAGATATATGTTCCATATTTTGTATAATTTTAAACCAATTTCCTTTATCTCTAAACTCCAGGATTAAATGGAAAAGCAGCTGAGGGTGAACAGAAGGGTCAAGAGTGTGGACTTTAAAACAGGACGGCCTCCGTTCAAGTTCCCAGCTTAACAATTAGTTATGCAGCTTCAGCAAGTTAATTAGAATCAAGGCTTCTATTTACTGCTTACCTTGATTGGGGTGTTGGCTACTGGGTGTATACATTTATTAAAACCCATTTAACTGAACACTTAAGATCTGTGGATTTTATCTAATATAAATTTTATCTCAATTTAAAAAAAGTTAAAACTCAGCATTCCTGTAGGAAGGGAAAAATCGTAATAGTTATTACACATTTGTTGTATAGATTAAATAAGATAATGCATATAAAATGCCCCAGAAATCATAACTAGTATCATTTGAATAAGTGATCAAAATTTTTCAAGGTAAATATTCCCTTTTTTCCACTTTAAACAAATGAGGAAACAGTCTCAGAAATGTGCACTACCTTGCCAAAGATTTGAAGTTGAGCTTTAAATCCTGATCTGTTAAATGCCAAAGTCTTCTTCAGTCTAAAGGAAAATTAGGATGGGCTTTTTAAAGGAAGTTCGGCTGGAATGAATGAACAGTTAAGTGCAGATCCTATTCTTTTCTTGGAGCTGTCAAATGATTCAAATGTTTTAGTTAGAAATATTCTGTTCACAGAAAATTCAAATTTGAAAGTTTGCAATTGAAACCTTGTAACGGTATAATAGGGAGGGATGGTTACATTATGGAAGATGGAAACTTCCACCGTGCTTTCTGCTAGCTGCTAAGGGAATATTTTGTTGTTTCAAATATGTTTAGACTGGTGATTTTCAAGCTGATAGACTAATGGATGATCTTACAAAACAGATAAAGATACTTTGTGGATGTCTTCCTTCAGCATGGTGAAATATACACAAACAGGGAATTGGCTGCAAACATGTTGCTTTTATGGTTTGAATAAAAAGAAAGCCACCATGAACTATTATATTATTTGCCTAGGGGAACCTATTTCCAAGTGATATTTGTAGGTTATGAAATATTCACCTAAATTATGCCTGTATCAAATATTTCTATAAAAAATGTTCCCACATTTCTACTAAATCACAGTTGAATTTAGTTCCACTTTTTAGTTGATTACCTTTTGCCATATGAATGTGATCTTGAAAATTAAATAAATTTGAAACAAGTCATCAGCTTTGATCAACGTAAATATTATAAATTCATTCATATCTTACAATTCATTCTGATTTTTGAAATTCTGACTTTTAAAAAAAAAGATTTTATTTATTTATTTGAGATAGAGAGAGAGAGAGAACAGAGAGGCAGGCAGAGAGAGGGGTAAGCAGGCTCTCTGCTGAACAGAGAGCCCGATGTGGGGCTCGATGTCAAGACCCTGAGATCATGACCTGAGCCGAAGGCGGAGGCTTAACCCACTGAGTCACCCAGGTGTGCCAAAATTCTGACATTTTAAAGAAATTATGTAAACAGTTTGACTATCTTTTGGAACCTCATGTAAAATACTTAAGTATCAGCATCTTCATATTAAAAAAGTCAATGTGTTTCTTTTATTCCCTCATTAAAGTAGGCTAGCAACCACATTCAGAAAAAAAAAAAAAAAACACAAAAACAAACGTGCACTAAGTGTGCTTGGTGTACAAAGGCATCCTTAAAGAACTTTGAGTTTACCAAAGGGAAATAGAGTTTATCCTAAAGTGACTATAATAAAAATCAGTATTGAGGGCATCATTTAACCCAAGAGCAGTGGGAGCAAAGCAAGAAAGATATTTCTGAAAAATATTTTTCAGATTTGTTCTATATAGAGAAAGTTCAAGTTTGAAAAACTTACATTTAATTAATAATGTAAGGATATAGATTTGACAAAGGGTAATTCAGTAAGAGGAAGTAAAATAAGAAGAGACACAAGAATACAAGAGCAGAGACTCGAGAGCAGGAAGATTAATAGAATTGGTCTACACAGTTCAGGTAGTAGAGAAATGGGAGTTAAGTATTAGGATTGTTGCAAACAGATTGTGAAGGTCTGAGAATGCTAAAATACACAGGCTGGACTTTAGTTCTCCAGCCTGTGAAATCCTGGCGTTAACTTTGTTACATTCTCAGAGTGTGGTCTAGGGAACACTGGGGTCCTCCACGAGACTTTCAGAGAATCTACACGTCAAAATTATCTTCATTACAATACTAGGACTTTAATAGCCATTGTCACTCATCGTCTCACAAATTTACTGTCAAGTTTTCCACAAAGTGTGACATCACAAAAGATTGAATGCAGAAGTACATATAGGATCTAGGTGTCTTTTCTTAAGCCAGACATTACGGAGATTTATAAAAATATAAACACATACCATTCATCCCAATAATAACATTTTTAGAGAATATAGTTATTTTTCATAAAAACATTTATATTAACATGTAATGGTTTATTATAATTGACAATAAATATATTTTAAGTTGTCACTTCTACTAATTATATATATAATTATATGTATTTAATATATATTATATATTATATTATAACTATTATAATATATACTTATAATGTTATAATTATATTATTATATATAATTATATATATACACACATGCACACATATATCAGTAGATATATTGGTATCATATATGTCAGAAGATATAAACCCACATAAACCAACACTGTTTGGGGTCTTCACTAATCTTTAAGATTTTAAAAAGATCAACCCAAAAGGTAGGAGAACCATTGTCACAATAGTAATTTGACTTTGCTATAGACTCAATTGTGACCCCTAGTGGATACATCCAGCAATGGTAAGATAAATGGACTGATTCAATCACCAAAGTAAAAGGTCATCATTCGGAATTCCACCGCCAATTTTTCCTGAGACTTCATTCAAACTCTTCTATCAGGGGTACCAAATCCCTTTCAGCTAGATTGGCCAAGGCCAGGATCTCCCAAGATGCTTCAGGATCACCTGTGGAGCAGGCTTCAGAGCAGGAATCTTGGGTCTACCCCAGGACTCCCAACCAGCTCTTGGGGTAGACCCCCTCTTTGTTCTATCAAGAATTCCATATTATTCTTACGAACACTGCTGCTTAAGATTCTCATTTTAGTATATTTGTGGTGTACTTAAATTTACAAAGAGGTATCATAAAATGGTCATTAAAACTCATATGATATCAGACATTTCCACTCAGAATCTCAGTTATCACAGACTTAGGTGTTTTTGCCACCAGTAGGTAAGTTGTCAGGCAAAAACTGAGAACCTTGAAGTTTACAGGGCTTGTTCAGGGAATAACGAAGTACCCGTGCTGAGACCTTAATTCATCAAACACCACTCTGCCCTCAAGGAGCAGGAAGTGTGGGTTAAACCTGAACATGTAAGATTTGCTTGTGAAAGGGAATCACTAGAGACTGCAAAAGCTAAAATATTACCACTGACCATTGACAGAAGAAGTTTACTGACTCCTGTTCCAGATCAGTGCTTTTTAAACTTCAACAAATTAATCTTCCAGGGATCTTGTTAAAATGCAGATTCGAGGGGCTCCTGGCTGGCTCAGTAGATTAAGCACCAGACGGACTCTTGGCTTTGGCTCAGGTCATGATCTCAGGGTCCTGAAATGGAGCCCCAGCTGGTCAGGCTCTGAGCACAACAGGGAGTCTGTTTGAAGATTCTTCCCTTCTGCTCCTCCTCCCACTCATATGTGCATGTAATCCAACCCACCCCATACGTCTTTAAAAAAAAAAAATAACCCGCAGATTCAGATTCAGTGGGTCTTGTGTCAAGATTCTTATTTCTAATTAGCTCTTAGGAGATGCTGCTGACTTAATGGTCCCAGCAGAAACGGTTTGAAATGCAGAACCTTGGACCCCACTGCAGTCCCACTAAATCGGAAGCTGCATTTCACCAGGATCCACAGATGATTTTCATGCTCATCAATGATTACACCAGAAGCACTGGGGTAGCTTCAAAAACAAAACAAAACAAAACAACAACAACAACAACAACAAAAAACGCATGGCTTTTGACTTCAGGCAAAAATGAATTGGAAACTCAGTCTCCCTTA
This sequence comes from Mustela nigripes, assembly GCF_022355385.1. NCBI lineage: Eukaryota > Metazoa > Chordata > Mammalia > Carnivora > Mustelidae > Mustela > Mustela nigripes. The sequence goes on from NC_081562.1 coordinate 79,051,825, forward strand.
CTAGGTGTGGGATTATCAGCATGCAATTTCAAGCCCTCCAAGCCTCCTTTTCTTCATCTTTAAAGTGGGGACAAAAATACTTTCTCCATCCACTTTCTAACTGTTAGGAAAATCAAATGCGATCACAGAAACAATTTAGAAATAATAGCTAACACGTATTGAGGATTTACTCCATGGAAATCATAATGGTGAATAATTTACAAACAAATAGAGGTTCTGAGAGGTGAAACAACTTGTGCAAATTCGCATAACAAGCTAGAGAAAGGGCAGAACTGGTGTTCAGTTCCCGCCAATAGGTGCCTGCTCCTACACGCCTTATAATCATAATTGTGCCACCTTGAGGGTCCTCCAGCCCTATTCAAGTACCTGTATCAATGACTTGTCTTCTTTTTTTGCAAACATAGTCCACATCTCCCTGCATAAGTGAAATATATAATCTGGGCCACTAGCAAAATGCTGCAAACTTGACTACACACACTTGACCTTCCCCAAAAGTCAAAAAGCGGTGGAGTAAATCAAAACTTGTCCTAACCCATGTTCGAACAACTTTGTTTAATTAGGTTCAAGCTTCCAGAAAACCAGGAATGGTCAACTCTTATGATGACTAAATTCATATATTGAAGGAGATAGCAGTGTGCAAGTACCTCAATTATGTAGTTTCCTTGTCTTTAAAATCATCTTAGAGTATTATTCTCGGGACAGTTTTGGCACCAAAGCCTCCATCTGCTTATAATTTCCCGAGTGTTTTCATGGCTTTTTCAGTCCTTGCTGTTTGCTCAGCAGGAAGTCAAATTGCATGAATCATTTTCACCAGGCAGTCCCCATCTCTGCAACTCACTTTCATTTTTCCTTCCTGCCCTTCCGAGAGGGTCACAGCCCTGGAAACTTTCTTTGAAAGAACATTTTATAAAAGATGCAACAGCATCCTCTACTGACAGTGGTTCAAAGTGTCAACAAGGGGCACTAACTCACTTTAGTATTTCAGTGTAGTTTGGATCATTCTTTCTTTAGTGCATTTATTAGTAGTTTTTATTTTCTTATTTTATGGGGTTTTTGATTGAAAATGAAATTTTGGTATTTAATATTTTGAACCACTTTACTGAGGCATGACTCACATATGAAAAGTTGTATATATTCAATGTATGCAACTTGATTAGTTTGAAGATAAGTATACATCTAAGAGACCATCACCACAGACTACACCTTAAATATACCCATCATACCCAAAAGTCTCCTTCTGTCCTATTTATTATTATTATTGTCATTATTGATAGGAATACTTAACATAATATCTGCCCTCCTAGGAAATTTTTAAGTGCACAATATTGTTGTTGTTTAAGATTTTATTTATTTATTTGACAGACAGAGATCACAAGTAAGCAGAGAGGCAGGCAGAGAGAGAGAGAAGCAGGCTCCCCGCTGAGCAGAGAGCCTGATGCAGGGCTCAATCCCAGGACCCTGGGATCATGACCTGAGCTGAAGGCAGAGGTTTAACCCACTGAGCCACCCAGGCACCCCTAAGTGCACAATATTGTTAACTATGAGCTCAATGCTGTATAAATTAATCCCTAGGATTTAGTCATCCTGCATACCTAAAACTTTGTACTCTTTTACTATTGCCTCCCCATTCCGCCTCCCCCACCAGCCCTTGGCAATCACCAGTTTACTGTCTGTTTCTATGACTACTTTAGATTCCTCATATAAGTAGCATCATGTAGTATTTGTCTTGTATCTGGCTTATATCATTTAACACAATGCCCTCCAGGTTTATCTGTATTGTTGCAAATAGCACGATGTCCTTCTTTTTCAAGATATTATAGAATAATATAATATTATTAATATTAATTTATTATTATAATAATAATATTCCACTGTATTATATACCACATCTTTTTTTTTTCCCATTTATCTGTCAACATATGTTAGGGTTGCTTCTATATCTTAACTACTATGAATAACGTTGCAGTGAACCAGATGGCCTCCTCACTGGTGAATTCTACTAAATATTTAAAGAATTAATGCCCATCGTTCTCATACTCTTCAAAAAAAAAAAAAAGAGGAAACATTTTTAAACTCATTTTATGAAGCCAGTACCACCCTGCTATCCAACCCAGAAAAAGACACCACCAAAAAACTGCAGGCAAATATCCTTGATGAGTATGGATGCAAAATTCCTTAAGAAAATATTAGCTAATCAAATTTAACAGCCCATTAAAAGGGCCAAACACCATTATCAAGTGGGATTTATTCCTGGGATGCAAGAATAGTTCAATGTACACAAATCGGTCTGATACACCACAGTAACAGGAAGGTCAAATATCACTTGATCATTTCAAGAGATGCAGAAAAAGCACCCGGCAAAATTTAATACCCTTTCATGAAGCAAACGCTTAACAAATTGGGTATAGAAGGAACATACCTCAACACAATAAAATCTACATATGACAACCCCACAAATAACATCAGACTCAAAGGTAAACACTGAAAACTTTTCTTCTAAGATCTGAAACGAGGCACTCTCATCACTTCTATTCAGCATAGTCCTAGAGGTCATAGCAATTGTCAAGAAAATAGAAGATATCCAAATTGGAAAGGAAGAAGTAAAAGTATCCATTTGAAAATGACTTTTTATATATAGAAAATCCTAACTACTCCACCAAGGAAAGGCTAGAACTAATAAATCAATTCAGGAAAGTTGCAGGATACAAAAATCAACACAGAAAAGTAGCTCTGGAGCACCTGGGTGGCTCAGTGGGTTAAGCCTCTACCTTCGTAATGATCTCAGGGTCCTGGGATCGAGCCCTGCATTGGGATCTCTGCTCAGTGGAGAACCTGCTTCCTTTCCTCTCTCTCTGCCTGCCTCTCTGTGTGCTTGTGATCGCTGTCTGTCAAATAAATAAATAAAATCCTTAAAAAAGGAAGAAAAGTAGTTCTATTGCTATACACCAACAACAAACCATCTGAAAAGGAGAGTGCTTTTCAATAGTGAAATATAATGGTTTTCACCAGAATAGCATACCGATGGTTCTAAAAAGCATACAGTTCTCTCCAGATGGCTGAGTCTTGCTCCAGAACCTCAGGGCCCTGCACAGTGATTCTTCCACTAAGTCTTATTACATAATTCACATATATTCCCCAACCACTACAGGGTCTGTCGGATCACATGGCCCAAGTGGCACTGTTACCTGCCCAGCTTTCTCTACTCTGGGATCCATTCAGAGATCTCAGATGGTCACAGAACCCAGTGTAAGGACCAAAGTAAACTCACATAGCACCTACAGCATAATAAGTATGTAAGCAGTGTTTCTTGAATGAGAGAATCATTGAATAAATGACATGTTTTCAGAGTAGGAAATCTGAGGTCTACTTTTGAAACTTAATTATAGTTTAGACATTTCCCAGAGTTCCTTAAAAAGGTGCATTAGAATAGAATCTCAATAAAATAGGGCTCTGTCATCACAAATATGTGTTTAACTCAATAAAGAGAAACTATTTTTTTAAAGATTTTATTTATTTATTTATTTGACAGACAGAGATCACAAGTAGGCAGAGAGGCAGGCAGAGAGAGGTGGAAGCAGGCTCTCTGCTGACCAGAGAGCCTGATGTGGGGCTTGATCCCAGGACCCTGCGATCATGACCTGAGCTAAAGGCAGAGGCTTTAACCCACTGAGCCACCCAGGCACGCCAATAAAGAAAAACTATTTATAACCTTCTTGATAACAGTAGTAATAGTATAACCATTATTGTAGCACTTTATGAAGAACATTTATATTGAGTTTACATTTGATATGGATCCTCAAATGTAGCTATAGAAAAGCTATCTTTGGAACTGAAAAGATTGGCAGTGGGTATGTCCCTCTAATAATCTTCAGTTGGACATCATGTTTTTTATTTTTATTTTATTTTCTAAATTAAAAAAAATTTTTTAAAGATTTTACTTATTTGACAGAGATCCCAAGGAGGCAGAGAGGCAGGCAGAGAGAGAGAGGAGGAAGCAGGCCCCCCACCAAGCAGAGATCCCAATGCAGGGCTCCATCCCAGGAACCCAAGTAAACGACCTGAGCCAAAGGCAGAGGCTTAACCACTGAGCCACCTAGGTGCCCCTCGTGTTTTTTTAATTTTTAAATAAGACTCATGTATTTTTAACTTTGCTGCAATCTTTCAGAGACTCAGGCCTTTTATCTCGGCTAACTGTGAAACTCCTATCTCTATCCTCAAATTTATTTAAGAAAAAATATAAAAGACTCAAGAAAACCATGATGATCAAGAAAATAAATTTAACTATTTTGGTGGATTATGATTTGATATAAGCTTAGCATTAGAAACAGAGCTGTCTCTCTCTCAACACTGTTCAGAGAACTACCTCTAGCAACACCGGACACAGATTGATACTAAGTAGGCCTGTGTAGTAATCATTTTGTGTTTTGTCCCTCCCTGCTTCAGAAACTGATTCTGATTTACTCAAGACAAAAGAAAGTGTATCTGGTTGAAGCCAAGGAAAAGGGCCAAAATCACTCCAATAGTTGGTGTATTGAAGACTCACGGATGTAACGGCACAGCCCTGGTCTCCTTAGCTTGCTCTACCGATACAAAGTGCTCCCACTAAAGCTCCCACTGCTGTCTCTGGGCCTTGATGGTAGCCATTATCAATATCTCCATGTGTTACTACTCTGGATTCTACACTGCCTCTACTTCCTGGAGTCACTAACTTCTGACTAAACTCAGAGATGGTGCTTCTGATTGGTACAGTAAGAGTCATATGACTGAGTCTTAGCTGTAAGAAAGGTCAGGAAAGAAAATATCTGATATTCTCAGTCTCTACACAGGGAAACATTGTCCACCTGATAAAATGGGGGCATGCATGGAACATAGAAAAGTTAGTTTAGAGGCTATGCACCAAAATAAAGGATGACTGTCCCCCAGAGTCTGTCTCCAGCAAGATTTTAAGGTAAACTATCTTTTGCCACCTCATGACGGCACATGGGAGAAGAATGAGGCACAGACAAGTCAGCTGCAAGAGAAAGGGAGCAGGGGGTGACAGTAGAAAAGACTGTCACCCCAAACAATTTCTCAGTCCCATATTTATTAGAAAGTGGGTAACAACTGACAAGCCAGAGTAGGTTACGCATTACCATGAGTCTTGTAGATACGTAAGAAGAAAGGCAAAAATACGTCTGGTCACGTAGTACATGACCTACAGTGAGCAAGCTCGAACGAAAGGATTGTCTGACTAACTGCGGGTGCTCTCCGGGGAAGGGGAGATAATGGAGAAATGAAGCAGGCGGCTTCTGTCCTGAGTGGGCCGTGCATCCCCAGTGGCTCGGCTTCAAGGACGTCTCTTGTCCTCTCCCCCAGAGGCCTGTTGCCAGTACATGTTTTTCTCGAGGCTATATCTAAGCACGCTTGGTAACTAGTATACTTTCTCGTAAGTTATATTTTCAGCAGTACGTTGTTCTGAGGGACAGTTACAATCTTTATTCTAGATTCTGGGCAACTTTCCTTTTCAGTTTCTTCCTCTCATATCTCACCTAAAATCCCAAGTCTAGGATTTGCCCTCCTTATACTCCAAAGACACAATACTTTTTATATATATATTATATATATATATATATATATATATATATATATATGTATATATATATATTATATTGTTACATTGTTACAAGCCCTTCATTATATATATAAAATATATATAATATATAAAATATACTACTATATATTATTCTATATATATTATACTATATATAATATATATCACATATTATATATATTTTATGGTGAATCCTAACTAAAAAAGGAAACAGAAGAAAACACAGGCAAAAATACCTCTACTACTTATCTTATTAGAAGATTCTGAAAATCTATGTACCAAATTATATACTGCATGATAGCAGGAACTGTGTCTACTTGCATAACCGTTCTTAGCATAGTGTCTGGGCAGAGCTGGTTTCTATAAATATATGCATAATGGCTTCAGGAAATTTTTCTCTCCCTAATTAGACCACAAAGCTAGGCTCTGGAAAATTCAGTTCTTCCTGGCTAGCTATACCTTATTTAGAGACAGCAGAGAGGTATCCCATTATATGGCAAATGTGATATATTGGTAGTGGTTACTCATGGAACTATACCAAGGAGAATTTTGAGGATACATCCGGACTGATTAGTAGAAATGTCTTGATTAATGCTCACTCGGTATCCCCAGTAGAAGAATCCTGGCATACTTCCTGGTATCCGCCATCTCTGGCATAGATATAGAGAGATTCTTATTGTTTTATATTTTATTAGCTCAAAGAAAAATAGGGTTTCTTCAAAAGACCCCTTTTATAAAATGATGGAAAGACAGAACCAAAAGGAAAAATGAATACTAGCATGGGATAGATAAGTGTCTCCCTCTGAAAGTAGTCTTTATGCTAATGTAAAAGAAGTTGACTACCTTCTGACTTGGCGGGCACTTTAACAGGCATCATCCTGAGATCATCCTTTTCTGTCATCCAGGTTGGATGAAGCTGCTGAGAAATCACTCAGCATTACCTTCTAAGATGGTGCTATAATAGGTCACACCGTTGCATTCATTATGTGGTATGTTGAAAGGGAATAGAAATCAGACAAGGGAAAAGAATAGATGAATAGGAGAAAGCGTAGAGTCAGAAGGGACAGGAACGGCAAGTGCTAAGTGAGACCAATCTAATCTACAAACTGGACTGTGGTAATGATTTCCAGAGTGAGGGGTGATGCCTAATTTAGAACAGGTCAGGAATACAAGCAGTGGCGTTGAGTAGTTGAAAAAAATCAGATTTGGGTCAGATTGCCCATGGAGATCTAACTAGAAACAACATATGAAGAAAAAAAAAAAGCCTCTCCACTACCCTGAGGCCTGAGGTTACCAAAGGACACCTACCACCTCCCTACACATGTTTGCGTATGAGCTGTGTCTGATTACAGAGATACAGAGAGAGAGGAACCCATTGTTGCACACACCCTTACATACACACCCATTGTTACAAGCCCTTCATTCTCAGGCAAAGCAATTTCCAGAAGATTTAAAAGACCAGTTCATTTCTCCTTTTGGGAAATAGACATTAAAGAGCAGGATAATTAAAAATAAAAATAAAAAAAAACATTTCTTTTGAATTACAATGCTAGTGTGCATGTTCAGGGAAAGGCACAGACTCAGAAAAGACCCGAGAAGACGTTAAATTTACAGGCAGGCTGATCCTTGGCACAGAGACAGCCTAGGTCAATCGAAATCAAAACAGAAAAAAAAATAAATAACAAACCCTGGGTAAAGAGGAGAATCTGATCACTAGAATTATCACATAATTTGAATGCCTAGTTTTCAACAACAACAAAAAAGTCATAAGACATACAAAAAGACATACAAAAAACATAGGATGGTATAGCCCATTCAAAGGAAAAAAATAAACCTATGAAATTGCCCCTGAAAAAGACCAGATGGTAGACCTACTAGATGAAGACTTTAGAATAGTTCTCTTAAAAATGCTCAAAGAGGGGTACCTGGGTGGCTCAGTGGGTTAAACGTCTTTTTGGCTCAGGTCAGGATCCTAGGGTCCTGGGATCAAGCCCCATGTCCCTGCTCAGTAGGGAGCTTGCTTCTCCCTTACCTGCTGCAACTACGCCCTGGTTGGGCTCTCTCTTTCTCTGTCAAATAAATAAATAAAATCTTCAGAAAAAAAAAATGCTCAAAGAACTAAAGGATAGAGGTGCCTGGGTGGCTCAGTGGGTTAAAGCCTCTGCCTCCAGCTCAGGTCATGATCCCAGGGTCCTGGGATCGAGCCCCGCATTGGGCTCTCTGCTCAGCAGGGAGCCTGCTTCCCTTCCTCTCTCTCTGCCTGCTTCTCTGCCTACTTGTGATCTCCATCTGCCAAATAAATAAATAAAATCTTAAAAAAAAAAAAAAGAACTAAAGGACCACACAAAGTCAAGAAAACAAAGTATAAACAAAATGGAAATATTATTAAAGAGAAAACCTGAAAATAAATAAAAAAGAAATTTTAGAACTGAAATATACTATTTATGTAACCAAGTTCATTGGAGGGATTCAATGGTACGTTTGATTAGGCAGAAGAGTCTATGAACTTGGAGACAGGATAATTAAAATTGAGTCTGAAAAACAAAACAGAGACAAAAAACGTTAATGGATCCTAAAAGACCTGTGGGATGTCATCAAGTGGACCAACATATAGATTGTGGAATACCAGAAGGAGAAGAGAAAGTGGCAGAGAAATAAGGGCCAGAAAAATTCCCAAATTTGATGAAAGGCATTAAAAAAAACAAGCTCAATAAACTCCCAGGTGAATTAAAATGAGCCACACTGACATGCATTATAATCAAACTGTTCAAAGTTAAAATCAAAGAGATAATATCAAAAGTGGAAGAGAGAAGCAATTCATAATGTACAATAATCCTCAATAAGATTATGAGCAGATTTCTCATGAGAAGCTTTGGAAGCCAGAGGCAATGGACTGATGTATTCAAAGTGCTAAAAGAAAAAAGACCTGTCAGCCAAGAAGCTTACATCTGGCAAAAACTATCTTCTAAAGTAAGGGAGATTAAGACATTCTGAGATAAATGAAAGCTGAGGGAGCTTGCTACCATTAGACCTGCCTGCAAAAAACAAATGAAACGAAACAAGACAAAAAACTAACAGGACCCCTAAAGGTTGAAATAAAGACACTAGCTAGTAATTGAAAGCCATAGGAAGTGATAAAGATCTCAGTAAATGTAAATAAATGGTATATTATAAAAGCTAGTATTATTGTAAGAATGGTTTGTAATTCCACTTATTTTCTACATGATTTAAGGACCTACCACATAAAAACTAATTATCAGGTCATGTTTCAAGACACACAATGTAAAAAAAAAAAGACACACAATGTATAAAGATGTAATTTTTTGACCTCAGTAACTGAAAGTAGTGGGAAGGAGCTATAAAAGAACAGGTTTTTGTATGTTATTTGAAGTTAAGCATAATTCAAATTAGAGTTATAACTTTAGGATGTTAAATTTAATCTTCATGGTAACTTCAAAGATAATAGTTATAGAATACTACAAAAGAAAATGAGAAGAATTAAAATGTTCACTCCACAAAAAAAAAAAAAAAAAAAGAATCAACTGAATATAAAATACAACAGTAACACAGGAAATTAGGGACAAAAATGCTCTGAGGTATATCGAAAAAATAACAAATAAAAGAAGTCCTTATCAGTAATTATTCTAAATGTAAGTAGATTAAATTCTCCAGTCAAAAGACTGAGATTGGAAGAATAGATTAAAAAATATGTTGTCTTGTTTTCATGTCAACTACTATCTATAGTAGTTGATCTAGATCTACTATCATACTATATGAACTACTATATCATATTATATAACATATAGTATATGTAATATCATACTATATAACATATCATACTATATAACAACTACTATATAACATACTATATCATACTATATCAACTACTATCTATCTACTATCTAAAGAATCACTTTAGATCCAAAAACACCAATAGGTTGAAAGTGAAGTGATTGAAAAAGATATTTCATGGAAACAGTAATTAAAAAAAGAATAGAAGAGACTATACTAATGTCAGACAAAATGAATTTAAAGTAAAAAAGTATATGAGACCAAAAATGACATTAAAATTAATAAGAGCTTCAACAGAAAGACATAATAATTAGAAACATTTATGCACCTAATAACAGACCATTGGTATACATAAAGCACATACTGGCAAAATTGAAAGGAAAAATAAACATTTCTACAATAATAGCTGGAAATTTTAATACTCTACTCTCAATAATTGATAGAAAAACCAGAAAACAGACATACATGGAACATACTACCTAACAACAGAATATACATTCTTCTCAAGTGCACATGGGACACTTCGTAGCAAAGACAATGTGTTTAGGCCACAGACTTAGTCTCACTATGTTTTAGAAGACATATACCATACAGAATGTCTTCTCTCACTACAATGAGATGGAGTTAGAAATCAAAAACAGAGATAAATTGGAAAACATAAATTTGTGGAAATTAAAACAATATACTCTTAAAGAACCAACGGAGAAAAGAAGAAATCAAAAGAAAAATTAGAAAATAATTTGAGATAAATGAAAATGAAAATAGGACATGCCAGAATTCATGGGAGGGAAATTTACACTTAAAACACTTACATTAAAAAAGAATATCAACAATTTATCTTTACAATTTACAAAACTAGAAAAAGTACAAATTAAAATTAAAACTAGCAGGAGGAATGAAATAAAGATCAGAGAACCAATACATAAAATAGGTCATAGAAAAACAGGGAAAAATCAATGAAGCAAAAGTTGCTTCTTCAAAAGTGTTAATGAAATTGAAAACCTTTAGCCAGATTAATGGGAAAAAAAGAGAAAGACTCAAATTACTAATATCAGAAATTAAAATGGAGACATTACTACCATTCTATAGAAATAAAAAGGATTATAAGAGAAAAATATGAACAACTGTGTGCCAACAAATTGGATAACCTAGATGAAGTGAACAAATTCTTAGAAACACAAAACCTTACCAAGACAGAGTCAAAAAGATATAGAAAATCTGATTAGACTTAAAACTAATAAGTAGATTGAATCAGTAATCAAACACAACTCAACAAGGAAAAGTCCCAGACCTGAGGACTTCTCTTGTGAATTCCACCAAACATTGAAAGGAGAACTAACACCAATCCTTCTCAAACTTTCCCCCAAAAATCAAGAAGGAGAGAGCTCTTCCTGACTCCTAATTCCCCCTTTGAAGCCAACACTGCTCTGATACTAAAGCCAAACAATAATGCTACAAGAAAACTATACACCAATAGCTTATAAACACTGATGCAGCCTTTTTGATAAGGACAAATATCCAGAATATACAGAGAATTCCTACAATTCAACAACAACAAAAAGCAAACAACCTAATTAAAATATGGGCAAAGTACTTGAATAGACATTTCTCCAAAGAAGATATACAAATGACCAATAATCACACAAAAATATTCAAAATTATTAGTCATTAGGGAAATACAAATCAAAACCACAAAGAAAACCACCATAGTCTATGGCTACTATCAAAAATAAATAAAGGTTGATGAAGAGAAATTGGATCCGTTTTGCACTGTTGATGGGATTATGAAATGGTACAACCACTATGGAAAAGGGTCCTCAAAAAATTAAACACAGAACTACCGTATGAGCCATCAGTTGCCCTTCTAGGTATACACTAAAAAGAAATGAAAGCTGGGTCTCAAAGAAATATTTGTATACCCATGTCCATAGCAGGATTACTCACAACAGCTAAAACATGGAAGTAACCTAAGTGTCCATCAACAGATGAATGGATAAGCACAATGTGGTATATTCATGAAATGAAATATTTTTAGCCTTAAAAAAGGGAAGGATATTCTGACATGTGCTACAACATGAATGAAACTTGAATAGGGCATTATTAATTAACAGAGAGTGTTTCTGCTTTATCAGATGGAGAGTTGTGAAGATGGATGGTTGCACAAATATGAATATCCTGAATACTACTAAACTGTATATTTTTAAACAATTTTTTTAGATTTTATTTATTTATTTGACAGACAGAGATCATAAGTAGACAGACAAGCAGGCAGAGAGAGGAAGGGAAGCAGGCTTCCCATTGAGCAGAGAGCCCAATGTGGGGCTCGATCCCAGGACTCTGGGATCATGACCTGAGCCAAAGGCAGAGGCTTTAACCCACTGAGCCATCCAGGTGCCCCTAAACTGTACTGTATATATTTTTTTAAATGGCTAAGGTAGGTGCCTGGGTGGCTCAGTTGGTTAAGCAACTGCCTTTGGCTCAGGTTATGAGCCAAAGGTCAATCCCGGAGTCCTGGGATTGAGTCCCGCATCGGGCTCCCAGCTCTGCAGGGAGTCTGCTTCTTCCTCTGACCTTTTCCCCTCTCATACTCTCCCTTTCTCTCTCTCTCTCAAATAAGTAAATACAATCTTTAAAAAAAAAATAGTTAAGGTGGTAAATATTATGTGTATTTTACCAAACAAAAATCTAAAGGAAAAAAAAAAACTTAAGTGCATGACCTAGTAATATTTTACAGATCAATATTTTCAGCAAAAAAGAGAAAAACACTATTAATAACTCAAATTTGTAGTTACAACCATGAAATTTGGAAAGATTGAGTGATTTTTATCAATGTCACAGAGCATACATAACCAGAGCTGGAGTTTGACACCCACCCACTCAGAGTTGCCTTCTAGCCACTATAGTACTTTCAGAGCTATGTTCTCTATTTAAAATGAGAGGGTGAAGCTAATTTAATACATTCTACTATTTAAAACACATTCACAAACAATAGCTCACTTTATCTCATAATCTTTATGTTAGGAGAATAAGCAAGGCAATTTTTTTTTCTATCCATTTTACAATTCACAATATAGAGGTGTGTATCACATGCTTTGTTAGGAGATCCCACCCCTAGAAACGAGCAGAGCATATAAAAACTTAGGTCTTCACCGTGAAACACTGGGTATTAAACTGTGAAAGGAGTTTATCTTTGCTTTGTTTGCTAATTTGAACATTTTCTGTATAGTAAAAGTAGAAGAGTAGAGAGGTGATTACCCTTTCACAGAAATGTGTGTTTTGCTTACATTAAATACTTAATAGCTTTATCTATATAACAAAGAATAACTACCTACTAATGTACCAGACACAAATTATACATATAAACTTTTGGAGCTGAAAAGCACCTTAGAATTTATTTATTTCAAACCCCTCACTTTACAGCTGACCAAACAGGCCTAAAGTTTAATGTTACACTATTTACTAATATTATAGTCTAGAAAGTTGGGGTATTCCCCAACCTTTCATCCCATTTCAAGTCTCCTCTGTTTATATCTTAAAGATTCTCAAAAAAAAAAAAAAAAAAAAAAAAAAACTATTGCATTCAAAAGCAAGTTCTTTATTTGCTCTTGGAGGCCAAGGAAGATTTTATGTCATTAAGAATGTTGTCAGATTAAAGTAGCAAAAAGAATATATGCACATTAATATAATGAAATAGATATGATATGGATAGAGGTATCACTGTTAAATTGTGTTAGGAATAACTCAAAGACAGCTTGCCCAGTGCATAGCAAGGATTTGCTCCTCAAGCTCTCCAGAAAATTGCAGGGGAATATCCATTTGACATTTTTTCTTTTTTCCACCAAGAAATAGTTAAAAGTGGCCAGCAGATGCCACTGTTGTCAGTTGTAAATAATTTTTACATTTCAAATAAAGGAGATGAGTCATTACAGAAAAAAAAGAAATAGGTTAAGTAACAAAAATAAGCATGTTATCTTAAAAAAAAAAAGTGACAAAAGCAATGCATAATGGAATCTTGTTGTTTGCCTTTAGTTAAGCACTTGGCAACTAAAAGACATGAACTAAACTATTGAAAAAAATTAAGGAAAACAGTCAGTCTTCTTTGTTTGAAAAAAATGCTTATGCTTAAAAATTAGAAGTTGCTGGGATGACCCATGTTGAATAATAACTATATCTAAGAGTAGAGATATATTGTATCCTGATGAGGGACAACAAAGAAATGTAAAATTAAAAAAAAAAAAAAAGAACTATTGTTACTTTGCATCCTAAAACAGTTTTGTGTTTATCAAACCTACACTCAGTTGTAAATGAGTTGTTACTGCAAATTTATTATCATGTTACTATCTTATATTTCCACCAATGTTTGTGGGTATTAAGTCTTTTTAAAATAATTTAAAACTTATAAATTAAGGCAGACTGACATAGTTTATTCCTTGAGGAAACAGTATTCATGGTGGCCAATCTTTACTTCTAGGATGATCTCACAAAATTCACAGTGGAGCCTGATTAAACTCTCTAGGAATAACTGTATTTTCCTGAACATATTCTTGGGACGCCCTTTCATCATTATTTTAAAATATCAATCACACTAAATATCTATAAATTATGGTTCATATAGATTTTCTCACATATTTTCATATGGAATTGAATTCTTGAGTATTTTAATTTCTTCACAGTGAAATATCAAATCTATGCTGTAAAGTCAACACTCTGATAGCTGCTGTAAGGATTCAAAAATAGAACAAAGATAGTTTCTTGCCTTAAGCAAATAATAAGGTGGAGTGAAAGAAAGGCTTTGTGTTTGGACAGATCTGCACTTTGCTAAAGTTTCGGCCATCATATGAAATGATCTGTAAAATGGTGATGTTGCATACAGTTGTTGTAAAGACTGAATTAGTGTCTCTCAATATCTGGCACAAAATAGTAGATAGATAAGTGCTCATTTTTACTCAAATAACAATTTTGGAGAATGGGTAGGATGAGTGGTCAAAACCTTAATCATATACAAAGTAGCAAATAATAAGGGAGAAAAGGGAAAGAATATATGCAAAATTAAAATTAAAATATTCCAGGAACACCTGGGTGGTCAGTCAGCTAAGCATTCGACTCTTAGTTTCAGCTCAGGTTGTGATCTCTTTGTGAGGCCAAGGCCTGAGTTGGGTTCTGGGCTCAGCTGGGGGTGGGCGTAGTCTGTTTAAGACTCCCTTTCCTTCTGCCCTACCCCTGCCACTGTCTAACTCTGTCTTTCCTCTCTCTCACAAAGTAAATAAGTAAGTATTAATAAAATAAAGTAAAATAAATATTCTAGACAGAATAGCCCAGGAACTTTTATGGAGAAAGTCACATTGAGCTCATACTTGAGAGAAAATCAAGCATTTAAAGTGCAGAATAATGTGAGATAACTTCATTTAAGATAAAGAGTAGAATACGAGAGAAGAACCAATGTCGCATGGCACTCAACCCAATCATCATTTTATTAGCAGATCCAAAATAGTGTATTTTAAAGTCTGTTTAGAAATTAAGTGGTGAAATTTCTGAATTTCATAACTATATGGTGGTTATTTTAGAGATTGCCTATTTTCTTAACAAATACCTGCTGAAGTATTATGGAATAAAAAGTCATGAGATAATCTCATCTCAAACTCTCAACTCAAATTCCCATCTCAAACTCTCAACTTACCAAGAATAAATAATATTGTGTATATGCATGACTGTGTGTATATACTAAAAGAGGAAGAATGATGGAGCAAATGTGGCAAAAGGTTAAAGATAAGTGAATCCAGTTAAAGGACATAGGGGGGCACCTGGGTGGCTCAGTGGGTTGAGCCGCTGCCTTCGGCTCAGGTCATGATCTCAGGGTCCTAGGATCGAGTCCTGCATTGGGCTCTCTGCTTAGCAGGGAGCCTGCTTCCTCCTCCTCTCTCTCTGCCTGCCTCTCTGCCTACTTGTGATCGCTGTCTGTCAAATAAATAAATAAAATATTAAAAAAAAAGGACATATGGGAAGTATTTGTGCTATTCTTGCATTTGTACATTTTAAATTATGTCAACATTTATAGTTTATAAATTTACAGTTTAAAACTATGAAGATGAATTAAATACATTCAGGTAAATGAAAGCTAAGTTTGTGCCAGCAGACTAAAATTGTAAGAAATTATGGAGAACGTTCTTCAAGCTGGAGAGAAATTATAATAGAAAGAAACTCACATCTATATGAAAGAATAAAGAGCAGGAAGTAATAAATATTTGGATATATATAAAGATAATTTTATAATATTTATTTTAAAAGACACTTGGCTAAAACACAATTTTATTTAAAAATGCATTTTGGGTTTATAACATTCAAAGTAGATTATGATAGGTTAAGGATATATATTGGAGTTCCTGCACCAAGCACTAAAAGAAAGAAAAGGGGGGATACATAAAAAGAAATATAAAATTGAGTATGAAAATAATAAATTAATCCAAAAGGAAGGCAGAAAGGGAGGATTAATAGAAGAAAGAATGTATGAGACAAATAAAATAAGAAAATGGTAGACTTAAGTCCAACTATATTAATAGTTGACTTAAATGTAAATGGCCTTATACTCTTCAAGAAAAAACCAAATTTTCAAATTGGATTCAAAAATTTAAAAAGCGCAGGGGGAGGAGTCAAGATGGTGAAGAAGTAGCAGACTGAGACTACTTCAGCTAGCAGGAGATCAGCTAGATAGCTTATCTAAAGATTGCAAACACCTACAAATCCAACGGCAGATCAAAGAGAAGAAGAAGAGCAATTCTAGAAACAGAAAATCAACTACTTTCTGAAAGGTAGGACTGGTGGAGAAGTGAATCCAAAGAGAGGGGAAGACAGACTGCGGGGGGAGTGGCCAGCTTCTGGCAAGTGGCGGAGCAAAGGAGCACAAAATCAGGACTTTTAAAAGTCTGTTTCACGAGGGGCATTGCTCCAGAGGCTAAACCGGGGTGAAGCCCACGTGGGGTCAGCGTGACCTCAAGTCCCCCAGGGTTACAGAAGAATTGGGGGTGTCTGAGTGCTGCAGAGCTTACAGGTATTAGAAAGGGGAAGCCGGCTACAAAGACAGAGCCGACAGTGAGCTCCCAGCTCGGGGTTACCTTGGCCCGGTCGCAGGCTCAGTGAGCTCAGAGCACAGCCCGAGGTCAGGCAGACGGGAGTTATTGGGCGCTGTTCTCTGAGGGTGCACTTAAAAGTGGGGCCCTGGGCTCTCGGCTCCTCTGGGCGGGAGACTGGGAGACCACCATTTTCATTCCCATCCTCCGGAACTCTACAGAAAGCACTCAGGGAACAAAAGCTCCCGAAAGCAAACCCAAGTGGATTACTCAGCCTGGCCTCTGGTAAGGGCGGTACAATTCCGCCTGGGCAAAGACACTTGAGAATCACTACACCAGGCCCCTCCCCCAGAAGATCAACAAGAAATCCAGCCAGGACCAAGTTCACCTATCAAGGAGTGCAGTCTCAATACCAAGGAGAGCAGCAGAATTCCAGAGGAGGAGAAAGCAAAGCATGGAACTCATGGCTTTCTCCCTGATTTTCCTTAGTCTTGTAGTTAATTTAATATTTTTTCGTTTTCATTTTTTTTCTCTTCTTCTGCTAAGTTTTATTTTAACTTTTACCCTTTTATTTTTTAACGTTTTTTAACTAGTTTATCTAATATATATTTTTAATACTTTTTCTTTATTCGTTTTCATTTTGTAGTTGCTTCTTTTCTTTCTTTCTTTTTTTATTTTTTCTCTTTCTGAACCTCTTTTTATCCCTTTTCTCCCCCCTCACAATTTGGGATCTCTTCTGATTTGGTTAAAGCATATTTTCCTGGGGTATTTGCCACCCTTTTAGTATTTTACTTGCTCCTTCATATATTCTTATCTGGACAAAATGACAAGGTGGAAAAATCCACCACAAAAAAAAAAAAGAACAAGAGACAGTACCAAACGCTAGGGACCTAATCAATACAGACATTGGTAATATGTGAGATCTAGAGTTCAGAATGACAATTCTCAAGGTTCTAGCTGGGCTCGAAAAAGGCATGGAAGATATTAGAAAAACCCTCTCAGGAGACATAAAAGCCCTTTCTGGAGAAATAAAAGAACTAAAATCTAACCAAGTTGAAATTTAAAAAAAGCTATTAATGAGCTGCAATAAAAAAATGGAGGCTCTCACTGCTAGGATAAATGAGGCAGAAGAAATAATTAGTGATATAGAAGACCAAATGACAGAGAATAAAGAAGCTGAGCAAAAGAGGGACAAACAGCTACTGGTCCACGAGGGGAGAATTCGAGAGATAAGTGACACCATAAGACGAAACAACATTAGAATAATTGGTATTCCAGAAGAAGAAGAAAGAGAGAGGGGAGCAGAAGGTATTCTGGAGAGAATTATTGGAGAGAATTTCCCCAATATGGCAAAGGGAATAAGCATCAAAATCCAGGAGGTGCAGAGAACCCCCCTCAAAATCAATAAAAATAGATCCACACCCCATCACATAATCGTAAAATTCACAAGTCTTACTGACAAAGAGAAAATCCTGAAAACAGTCCAGGAAAAGAAGTCTATAACATACAATGGTAAAAGTATTAGCTTGGCAGCAGACCTATCCACAGAGACCTGGCAGGCCAGAAAGAGATGGCACGATATATTCAGAGCACTAAACGAGAAAAACATGCAGCCAAGAATACTATATCCAGCTAGGCTATCATTGAAAATAGAAGGAGAGATTAAAAGCTTCCAAGACAAACAAAACCTGAAAGAATTTTCAAACACCAAACCAGTTCTATAGGAAATATTGAAAGGGGTCCTCTAGCAAAGAGAGCCTAAAAGTAGTAGATCAGAAAGGAACAGAGACAATATACAGTAACAGTCACCTTACAGGCAAAACAATGGCACTAAATTCATATCTCTCAATAGTTACACTGAATGTTAATGTGCTAAATGCCCCAATCAAAAGACACAGGGTATCAGAATGGATACAAAAAAAATAAAACCCATCTATATGTTGCCTACAAGAAACTCATTTTAAACCCGAAGACACATCCAGATTTAAAGTGAGGGGGTGGAAAAGAATTTACCATGCTAATGGACATCAGAAGAAAGCAGGAGTGGCAATCTAATCAGATCAATTAGATTTTAAGCCAAAGACTATAATAAGAAATGAGGAAGGACACTATATCATACTCAAATGATCTGTCCAACAAGAAGATCTAACAATTTTAAATGTCTATGCCCCCAACATGGGAGCAGCCAACTATATAAACCAATTAATAACAAAATCAAAGAAACACATCAACAATAATACAATAATAGTAGGGGAATTTAACACTCCCCTCACTGAAATGGACAGATCATCCAAGCAAAAGATCAACAAGGAAATAAAGGCCTTAAATGACACACTGGATCAGATGGACATCACAGATATATTCAGAACATTTCATCCCAAAGCAAGAGAATACACATTCTTCTATAGTGCACATGGAACATTCTCCAGAATAGATCACATCCTCAGTCCTAAATCAGGTCTCAACCAGTATCAAAAGATTGGGATCATTCCCTGCATATTTTCAGACTACAATGCTCTGAAGCTAGAACTCAATCACAAGAGGAAATTTGGAAAGAACCCAAATACATGGAGACTAAACAGCATCCTTCTAAAGAATGAGTGGGTCAACTGGGAAATTAAAGAAGAATTTAAAAAATTCATGGAAAAAATGATAATGAAAACACAACAGTTCAAAATCTGTGGGACACAGCAAAGGCAGCCCTGAGAGGAAAATATATAGTGGTGCAAGCCTTTCTCAAGAAACAAGAAAGGTCTCAGGTACACAACCTAACCCTACACCTAAAGGAGCTGGAGAAAGAAAAAGAAAGAAACCCTAAACTCAGCGGGAGAAGAGAAATCATAAAGATCAGAGCAGAAATCAATGAAATAGAAACAAAAAAAAACCCAATAGAACAAATCAACGAAACTAGGAGCTGGTTCTTTGAAAGAATTAATAAAATTGATAAGCCCCTTGCCAAACTTATCAAAAAGAAAAGAGAAAGGACCCAAATAAATAAAATCATGAGTGAAAGCGGAGAGATCACAACTAACACCAAAGAAATACAGACCATTATAAGAACATACTATGAGCAACTCTTCGCCAACAAATTTGACAATCTGGAAGAAATG